>NW_021604604.1:13854222-13855627 GCF_004785775.1 Grammomys surdaster | reverse complement strand
TCTCTCTCTCTCTCTCTCTCTCTCTCTCTCTCTCTCTCTCTCTCTCTTTTCTCCCACTTTCTTCCTAGTATGTTCACTGACCATGACTAAACAGGCCTGACCCTTACAGTTCCTTTCTCTCTCCCCTGCACACCACTGGCATCTGCGTGCTTGGAGAGAGACCCACGTGACCTTCTACCTTGCCTTCATTCAGTGATGAACATTGGAGCTCCTGGAACAATCATGGAGACAACTGTTTGAGAATTCATTCTTATCCCCCCATGAAACAAGGACCAGTAACATAATCACATCTGACATTTATTGACTGTTTGCTCTGCCATTATATTTCATTCAGACCCCTTACACATACTGTGAGAAGCCATTATTATAACTAATCCTAATGCAGACCTGGCCTGATAGGCCAGAAGTGACAGCAGCTTCCAAACAAACTCAGGCTGTCTGAGCTCAGAGCTCATGCTTTTATACAATTTAGCATGTTTATCCTCCATAAGGATTTTGGCTCTTGGGGGGAGAATAAGTAGTATAATTTAAACATGAAAAGAAGGAAGAAATGAAGAGAGAGAGGGAAGGAGGGAAGGAACGAGCAAAGGAGGGAGAGAGGGATGAAGAGAGGGAGGGAAGGAGGGAGAGAGGGAGGGAGGGAGATAGGGAAGGAAAATGGATCAGGAAGGTTGTCAGCTACCCATCACTTTGTCTTTGGTCAGATCAACCACTGAAATAGAAAATATGATGTTTTGACATGTGACTCTTTCCTGGAGTTCAGGCTGACACCCAAACTTGTTTGAAGCCTTGATGCCTTAGTCGAGGGCATTGAAGACATCCACCAGAGTTAATGTCAAGTTGTCTTATGAAATTAGCTCAATTTGAGGAAGCAGTTTAGACTGACAAGTGTTCAAAAGGTAAACAAAGACAGTAGTGGGGAGAGTGTGGTCTTACCTGGTTCCAAGACGACTCTGTAATGCTCATTCAACAAGAGCTCTGAAGGTTTTCCAAAAGCAACCTCACTCTGGCCATTGTGTGGGAGACATTTGCATTTTGCTGAGAACCAGCAATCCTGCTGAAGAATTATATGGTTAATGTGCTAGAAAAGTCTTCATAAAACAGCATTTCCTTTTCCAGCTTTCCAGCCTCCCACACCTGTGCTTGCCAGGTTCTGGTGTGAACAACAATGGCCTCTCTGGAATCATCAGATTTCACTGCCAATGAAAAAGCAACAAACCATGTCATAACCACCTACAATCTCTTTGAAACCCACCCAGCTGTTTGGACATTCCAACCAAGCATAGCATTTCCTTTATGTCACTAGGAGACCAGGTGGCTGCAAAGCAATGAGTGGCACCCAGCCCATTCCCTATCACCACCCTCCTGTGCTGCTTTCTTCCCATGTACCAGCTTATTCTCTCTC
>NW_021604604.1:13847799-13854122 GCF_004785775.1 Grammomys surdaster | reverse complement strand
CCCTCCCTCCCTCCCTCCCTCCCTCTCTCTCTCTCTCTCTCTCTCTCTCTCTCTCTCTCTCTCCTCTCATTGATATGAAAGTAGGTATTTTGCTTTCTACAGTCCCACTGTTAGATCTAAAATGACCCTAAGATAAATATTGAGCATTCTTCAACCCTTGTAGATGACTGAATAGGAAAGAGTGATATAGAGAATTATGTAAACACTAGATAGCGTGAGGTCATATTTTGTCCTACTGGATTGCCACTCTGTCATAGACAAGCTGCTTATCCTGGCTATAAGGACTCTGGACAGCTCATGGATCTAGCCATGGGTTTCTTTAGTTTATGGGTTTAGTGGTTTAGTTCTTTGAACTCCAACACTACAAGAGCAAAATTTCTCTCTTATTATCTTGGGCTGCAAAACACTAATGGAAATTCAGTAAAATCTTTAATTAAGCACTAAGTGCTGATGCATAGAATCTGAAAGAAGCTAATGTTTGCACTTAATATTAGCATTTATTTTCTTCTAATGAACATCAAAGTAGGTACACTGCAGCACAAAATGGTACGAGATAAATGGCTTCCTATTAGGAAAACAGGAGGCCGCTTCTAAGGACCAACAAATGGGAGACAGAGGCTGCACAGGAAGAAAAAGAGATGAACTGCAAGACAATGTAAAACATCAGTTCTAAGGTTAGGGAGATGGCTTTGTGGTAAAGCACTTACAAGCAGGAGAGCTTGAGTTCCTATCCCTAGTACGCACATAAAGGCCAGATGCACAGTGTGAGTAACGACCATCACAATGGCCCTACAGCAAGCAGGGAGATAATAGAGAATCCCCAGAAGCTTACAAGCCAGCTAGCCTGTGAGCATGAGATGGACATAAGATCATGCCTAGAAGAGGGTGGACACAAGAACTGACATCCAAGGTTGTCTCTGACCTCCATATATGCACGCTTGTACCTACACTTACACAAACACACACATGCACACACATTCCATAAAATAATAATCAATTTGTGTGTGTGTGTGTGTGTGTGTGTGTGTGTGTGTGTGTGTGAGATCTGTTGCTAGGTGCTTGGCACAGGGAGCAAATAACACAAAAAAATTTAAATAGACAAATGTTTGTCAGGAGTTCAGACTAAAAAGGTAAGGAAAGGATGAATCAGAGACATCATAGTAACATAATATGACATAATAACATAATATAGCATAAGAAGATAGGGCAAACTGAAGCTTGACATCAATGCAGGGACAATCTGACATGGATGTAAAGGCTTTGACTAAACAGTGAGCTAAGAACAAATATATATATATTTGAACACTAGATAGCATGAGGTCATATTTTGTCCTACTGCATTGCCACTCTGTCATAGATTTCAAATATATATATATTTGAAAGAAAAAAATTGCTAAAGCCTTAGAGTCATCATTGGCATTTTTGTAGTTATAGGGAGCCTGATCTTTGTGTCCATAAAAGAAATTCTGACCTGAAATCTGGAAGTAACTGCATTTTGAAGGTTTTAACTCAGAAGTCTGATTACAATACAGATACATGAATGCTTGGGGGGAAATCTTTTATGTAAATTACTGTCACCTAATATTAGGCTAAACCAGTAAGATAAATTCACAAAGTGAATGCATCTTAATTCTCAGAACAGAAATGACCCATGACACTCTTTCTGACATTTCTTATAGCTTGTAGGATGTGTCTATATTAGTACCATTTAGGTTAGCATTACAGAAGCTTTGGAACTTCACAAGTCAACAGCTAATTTGACTTCCTAGTGGTAGAAAAAGAAAAAGGAAAACAGTCCTGACAGATGTATCCCATGAAAGCAAAGTGCTGAGAATTAAAGAATGCCTCGAATGTTCCTGTCAGTTCCCATTTTCCTCACAAAGACCTTCTCAGAGTTGAACAATTTCAGGGTGTTCAGCTTATAAATAGGCCACCTCCCAGATGCTAAGCTGCGCCAGACCACAAGGCTCGCCCCAGGTTTTACAGACTAATGAAAATGGTAAGTCAGACCTGGTTAAAACTGCCTTCACTGAACCAAAAAATGCCATTGGAGAGACACACACAAGACAAGGATACAGGAAAGAGGCTCTGCCTTCCTAGTTATTCACAAAGCACCAGAGACAGTCCCACAGTCCTGTAGAAGTAAACTGTTTTATTTATCGCAGATCAGGTCCTCTGACTGTTTCATCAGAGGGGGAATATGGCTGCCCTCATACCTCTATTTATTGCAAGTCAACGAAATCTACATCACAATTTCTGATACCATAGTCTCTTGTATTAGAATACTCAGTTCCCAGCTAGAAGTAATCCTGAGACCCAGCTGAACAAGGTAGATCACTAGGGGTATAGCTTGAAGTTTCTTGGATTGGCCCCACTTCCTGTCCTCTTTCCTTCCTGACTATAGCCACAATTCAACCAAACCCCTCCACACTACTGATTCAATGCCTTCCCTGCCACACCTTAGAACTGTAAGCCAAAGCAGAAACAAAGTAAATGTATTAGTCAGGGTTCTCTAGAGTCACAGAACCTATGGAATGTCTCTCTACATTAACAGAATTTATTGTAATGACTTATAGTCTGTAGTCCAACTAACCCAATTATGGACAGCTGTGAATGGGAAATTCAAAAGTTTAGGGGTTGAATAGTCCATGAAGCTACTGTTTTACCTGGTCTTTGGTATAAGCTGGAATATTGAAGAGGTAAGTTCTAACAGATGTGCTGACAAGTAGGTGCAAGAAGAGTGAGTCTTCCTTCTTCCAATGTTCTTATGTAGGCCTCCAGTAGAAGTTATGGCTCAGATTAAAGGTGTGCCACCACACCTGGTCTGGAATTCACTTTGCCCCAGGCTGACCTTAAACTCAGAAATCTGCTTGCCTCAGTCTCCTGGGATTTAAGGTGTGTACTCCCTTGCCTGTGCCTAAACTTTTCGTAGCTACTGTGCTTCAAGATCTCCATGTCAAGATCCAGGTCAGAAGCCTGTGTCTTCCAGCCTCAAGATCTGGATCACAGGTGTGTGTATGCCCTCCATTTCTGGACTGTAGTTCATTCCAGATGTAGTCAAGTTGAAAATCAGTAATAACTATCAGAGTAAATAAAAAAAAATATCCTCCCTCCCTCAAATTGCTTTCTGTCACATATTTGGCCAAAGAAATGAGAAAGGTGACAAATATTCTGAGAGTGTTCAATTCTTAGAATCTGGAGTTGCTAAACCTTTTACTTCTTCATCTTCCCCAGCAGTGACCAAAACAGATGAATTGAGCTCACTCTCATCTTTGAACTATGACAGATCAAGTGATGATCAGCAGTGTACTTCTGGCATTTGTTTAAAGACCTATGGAGAAATTTAAAGTTTCTATCAGTTTTCCCAGGAACAAGAAAGGGCAAAAAGAGCTGTACAAATGAGACTTTCATCCCTGACATCTTGTATGATGCCTACTGAAGTCACTGCCTACCTGAGATTATCCAGACCATGCGTGACCTGGCACCATGACAAGTTTCCCAAGCTATTGGGTAGGTGCCAGTAGACCTTTAGCCTGAAAAAGACTAGAATATTTTGTGCAAGCACTAGAAGAGCCAAAATATTCCTATTCCCTCAATGTTTAGGAGCATGTCCCAGAGCCTTCTCTTTGCTAGTCATTCTATGGAGAGCAAAACCCACGCTGCACTTTAAGCAGCCAGGATGAAATGACATGCAAAGGGAGAATGGGGCCACAGCGCTAAAGGCAAGGGTAAAAGAAGAGGGCATGTGTGGTATGGGAACAGCAGCCGGAAAGCCAGAGCACAATATGAAATGCAACCAGCGAGAAAAACAAAGGGCAGCCCGACAATATTTCACAAATACATTAGGAACAAGACAAAAGAGAATGTGGACCCACTAATTAGTAGGGAGGGAAAACAAATAGCAGATGCATCAGAAAGCTTGAGCTTTTAATACCTATTATGCTCTAGGCTTCACAAAAATGGTTAGCTCCCATCAGAAGCTGAATATAAAGCACAGTAATGAGCACATGGGGAAAAGGGGGGGGGCGTTTAAATGAAAACCAAACAGATTAGTAACTACTTAGTCAAGCTGGATGGTTTCAAATTGGGACCTGACAAAAGGTCATGGTACCATGTCATAAAAAAATAGCTTGTGAAATTCGAGTTCCTATTAAATGTGTTCTTAAAACAGAGGTAAGGTTTCAAATGATTAAATAGGATGCAGTGGCAGCCCAGTGTGGGCAAAATGGAGTGAGACACGGCTGGAAACAAGAGTTTGAGCCCTTAGAGGAGAAACCAGAGTCCCCTCCACTGTGGGACAGGCCCAGTGAGTTACAGGTGGGAATTCTAGGCCCAAGTCAGTGTAGGGAAGACTCTCCAGGGCTGAAGTCAAAGGTGAGTAGGGTATGGGTAAAATGGGAACGTCACCCAGAAAGCCAGGTGCAGTAGGTAGACAATCATTTGAGATGAGCTTCTAGGATATCACGTCTAAAACCAGGTCTCAATTAGGTGTAAAGAACTGAACTATAGAAGGCCAGGGGGAGAGTCAACTCTATAGAAGTGTCTAGATAGAGTCTGGAAAAGTAAGTCAAGGTTCTAGAACTTTTGTTTTTATGTTAATAACTCTCCATTCTTGTTCTACATCATAGAGCATGCTAAATATATCATATGCTCACATTTTCTTAGGAATCTATTACAATGGGTACCATGACTATAATTTCTCTTCCTTAATACTTTATAGCAGTGTTTTGAACAGGCAGAATAGAATGGGGGGGGGAAGAAAACCAGGTATTATATATATTTTCATTGATGTATATATTTATATCCATGGAAGGCAATATTCTCTCTCTGTCACCCTGGTTCAACGGTATTCACTATAGCCTCAGCCTACCTCAAACTCATGACAATTGTCTTGCATCTACCACCCAGGTGTCCTACATGCTGTTACTGCATGTCATATTTAGTTATTCAGATGCTAACTGTAAGATACAATATCCATACAACTGCTAACAGTTGTTAATAGGATGCTTTATTAATTTATTCCATTGATCTATGATCGCAAGGCTCTATTTTAAAGGCAGATCTACTTTTAAAATAAGACATATTCTTCAGACGTATATATTTCAAGGTTCTCTAGAGTAACCTAACTTTTATAATTAATATATATTCACATATATATGGAGGTGGAGTATTAGGATGATTTTTAGGCTGTGGTCCAGCTAGTCCAACAATAACTATCTATGAACAGAAGGTCCAAAAATCCAGTAGTAGTTCAATCCATGAAACTGGGTGTCTCAGCTAGTCTTCAGTATATACCCCAATCCTGAAGAAGTAGGCTCAAATGCTAGTGAAGAAATGGACTTGCTAGCAGGGCAAGGGCAAGCAAGGAAACTATTTTCTTCCATATGCATATACAGGCTTCAAGCAGAAGGCATGGCCCAGACTAGAGGTATGTCTTCTCACATCAAAAGACCTAGATTATAAACATCTCTGCCCACCTCAAAGATAAGATTGGAAATAGATCTTTCCACTTCAAATAAAGCAAAAGTCTCTCAGAGTCATGCCCCTCTGTTTTTGGATTTTAGTTAATTCCAGATATAGTCAAGTTGATAACCAAGCATAACCATCACAAAAGGGATCACAAATTTTGAGATCAGCTTGAGCTACATAAAGAAAGTTCAGCATGGAAGGTTGAATGAAGACCTGGCATGTGAATGTGTTCGCCTTTTCCTATGTATGTTTGCCCTTGAATCCAACAGAAATTTTAGAGATCTTGGAGCTATAGTTAAGCTTAGTTCACATGAAAATATCACACACGAACTCTTGAATAAACATGGGATTGATCAGTATTAAGGTGGAATTGAGATCTTAGGCCTCATGCCATTCATGTATTATTACTAAAGGAAACAGTCACATGCACTAGAAATATTCCTTAAGCTTCATTTTAAGTTGCTTCCAAAGAGACTTGCTTTCTATTAGATCTCTCAGGCTGTCCAAATATCCAGAAATAAGCTGAATCTGGACTACAGGAGGGATTCTGGCAGCTAGAGAAAATCGTGCATTCCTCAGGAACTTGTGAAACCAGTTCCCAGCTGCCAAAAGGAGCTGTTTCCCTTACCTCTGGCAGAAAGAACATAGGTCTCTGCTGACATATATCTGTGATTGAATATTAAAGACCATGCTGACCTCCAGGCTCCCTCAGTCCACACTCACAAGTGCTTGTTATACATCTCAAAGCTTCCATGTTAGCATGCTGGCTTTTTACCACTGCAGCCCTCCCCACTCCCCACCCAGATTTGTTCTCTTCATAATGGCAAGGTTTTACTCCCTGCTCTGGATTCTGG
>NW_021604604.1:13811159-13847699 GCF_004785775.1 Grammomys surdaster | reverse complement strand
CTCTCTCTCTATGTGTGTGTGTTTTTCTTTCTCTCTCCCTCCCTCTCTCTCTCCCCCCTCTCATATATATGTGTAATTTTACTTCCTCTTACCCCCCCTCTGTGTGTATGTGTGTGTGTGTATACACACTATTCTTTATCTCTTTTTAAAAATTATTTTTATTGATTATTTGGAAATCTCACATTATGGCATTTACCTCCCAGTCTTCCCATGTCCTCCCCACTTCCCATATGACCTCTTCCCACAGGAAAAAAAAAGAGTCTGTTTTGTGTGATACATACATTCACTGAAGTATGGTCTAATGTTCAGCAATCCCCTAGCCCTCAAAGAGAGATTGAGTGTTTCTCTGCCTGCACCAGATCCTATCAGTTGTGGAAAGCCATGTTGGAGCCAGAGCAGATTGGGGTAGTTCTCCTGTGCCCGTATCACCATGCTGTGGTCCAGTGAAGGGTGAGGCCAACTCTCCCACCAAAGATAGTACCAACTCTTCTGTGCCCATGGACATTAACATGGCTTCAGCCAGCAGCCCAAACTATGGGCAAACTCATAAGTTTTGATGGTAACACAGGCCACAGGGTCAGGGACATCAATATGGCCCTTGGCTGTGTCAGGACCACTGATTAACTAATGGCCCTTAGTGGATTGATGGGCCACAAACCTTACCACGGTTCTCACAACAGGCTCTGATGCCTGAGGACATCACAGAGACAGCAGGCAGCAACCCAGACTGCATATGTCAGGTTTCATGGTGGACTGGGGCAGCATGGACCACCAACCCAACCCATCAGCTGGTGGTTATCCCGGACTGTAATTTTCCTTCAAGGAGGCCCAATCCAGAAAGTGAACTTCTCTTCATTTCAGGCAGGCTTCCCACAGTTCCCAAAGCTATGGGGATCCTGCTCCTAACCAGATTCAGGTTCCCCAGCTGAGTCTTCATCTGCATAAGCTCTAAGCTGTTGGACATTGACCCTACTGGGCAATGACAGCATGTCCAGCAGCCTTCTCTCTCCGATCACCACTACCATGTCTCCAGTTCCACCTCCTTCCCTTGTACACACACACCACTCCATATTTCTATCATTCCCACCTCTTCATCACATTTGTCTTAGCCTCTCCTCTGTTTCTTGATGTCTCCCAATCTGCTGTCTTCTCCTGCTTCCCTAGCCCTGGCTATGCCCAGTCTGCTAGCCATGTTCATTCTACTTCACCTTTCTGCTGGACTCTCCTAGATGCCTCTGGCTGATCGCTCTCTCATAGCTACATAAAACCCTTAACTATATCATGGAAAGGTCATGTTGGCATTTTTTTCCCAAACTGGGCCTCTTTGAGTACCTGTTAGTATTCTGTCTAAACTCTACCACCACAGTCACCTGGCAGCAGCCAGGTATGCTCCTCCCCACAGTTACCTGGCAACAGTCAGGTAGGCCTGTCCACTATAAAAGGGGCTGCCTGCCCCCTCCTCTCTCTCTTGCTCCCTTTATCTCTCTGCCTGCAGGTTCTCTGCCCCCTCTCCCCTTCCCCCTTTCCTTCCCCCTCTCTCCAGGTGGTCATGGCCGGCCTCCACTTCTCTCTTCTCTCCGCCATTCCTCCTGTTTCTCTCCCCACCTTTGCCCTCCACCCTAAATAACCCCCCCTTGTGGAACCGTTTGGTCTGGCATTATCTGTCTAAGCTATGAGCAAAAATCTAACAGTACCTCCATAAATAATTTAAGGATAATCTTTAGAAATAATTTTCTTTCACTACTATGTCAAGAATGGGTAGACATGTTTTGTTTTATTTGGGGAATTTTGAACACAGTAGTTGGCCTTCTATCAAAGAAGCATCCTAATAACACAAAGACACATCTCTCAGGATCACTATGCACAGGTGACCTTTTTCTAATCTAGGAGACTTTGTTTTGCATATGGGTTGTGAATTTCTTGGAGAAGGGCTATACAGATCATTTCTTTAGAAGCAAGAATGTGTCTGAATGGTAACATGCTATAAGGGCACGCATCTGAAAACCCCAGTGTTCTAGACCTAATAGAGAAAGCTCTTTGGAGATGATGTACTTCCTTCTCTATTTTTAATTTATATATTTACAGAGGACATCATGGTATCTCTATATACATTAATATGCATATGCAGATTAAAATCTCACCTATCATCTTTTTCAGATGATACTATATATTCAGAAAGAATACATAAAATATATTTTTTAACACTTTCCAGCTTTGTACTCACTGCCCCATCCACCACATATCTAAAGGTACCTTTGTAGCTGTGGCCATCTCTAAGATCCAATCACTTTCATCTTGCTCTCTTTTATGAGTCCAATAATTCAACATCACCCATATAGCTAAGATAATAAGGATTTTTTTCAGACTTTCCTTTGCTTGTTTTACTTATGATAATATCCTTCTGTTTTGAAGCAAATGACAGGATTTCTTTCTTTTCTGTAGCCAAACAAGACCCCACTGTAAATACCTAGTCTCCATTTTTTTGCATGTTGATGACTATAAGGCTGATTGGTTCCATGTTGAGTCTGCTATGTACAATGTTGCCATGAACACAGCAAGTGTACGCTTCTTCAACGTCCTTATTTCCTTTGGATATATATCCAATGATACGATTTTGTTAATTTTTTGAATGAAATTCTCATCCTATTTCCATCATTACTATACTAGTTTATTTTCCTACCAACAACACCCTAGGGTTCCAGTTTCTCCACATTCTTTCTCTTCTGCCACAGTTGCTAGTGGATTCATGAACAAGGATAAGCTTACATGCAGGGATCCATGGAGATTATCCTCAGTAGCTTAGGAATACTTCTTTGACTCACTTACCTCCTTCATCCAGGTGCTTCTCCCATAAGGAAGCCAATACATAGGTTTTTCACCATTGGCTTGCCAATTATTTGTCTTGAAAGGGATGTTTGAAGGTGTCATTTCCTCTGTTCTTCAGAGAAGTAACACACCAAGGCCATATGGCAAGGTGGTAAGATGTTCTCTACTTCCTGAGTGATCTTAGACACCAGTCCTTCAGATGGCTAGTTCATTACAAAGTATGTTTTACCAAGCTAGCTCACCATACTTTATTTCAACTCACAGATAACTAACTTTTTACAATTATCCTCATTTATTTTATGGTTTTTTATGATCACAAAGTTAACATGTCAGCATAGAATAGGTGCCTTCTCTAAGTTTTCTGGTAGAACAGGATGAGAACACAGAAGATAAAAAGACCAGAAGGCACAGAAGAACCTGAAGAACGTCAATGGCTTAGAAAGGTGGCTGTGAGGTGACCCTGCTGTGATGCTTCACAATCCTTCTATGGAGCTAGTTGACACTGACAGTAAGTATTACTGCAGATGGCATCTTGGGCAATACATCCTTTCTACATAACAAGAACTCAGTCTCAAGCTTGGGGAACTGATTTTTAAAACTAAGATATGAATATGTTAATCTAGCCTCTCCCAATCAGCAGGAGGCTAAGAGTGAGAAATTCCACAGCATGTCTGTCTGCAGCCCACATTTGTGTCTCCTCCTTCTCCATTCTGAAGACTGAGATGGTAATGAAGGCACTCAGCTCATGGCCATGTTTGCTCATTAGCATGTATTAGCAAATAAGTGAGCCAAGAAAGTGAGTCATTCATCAGCAAGTCCCTTCTTGAGAGAGACCTAAAGAAAGGATTATTTATTTTCTAACTTTAAAAAAAAATGAATTTTCATTCTTACAATATTTTCATTATTATTATTAATGTTATTTTGACACTACCAGCTCCCCAGGAGTAGCTATCATAGTATATTTCAGGGTGCTAATTGAAGGAAACTTGATTTTTGTTTCATCTAACAAAAAGTAGCTCTTATTATTATATTTTTTTACAAATTACCCATAATTACAATTGTCTAGAGAATGCCTTATCAGCCTGAGAATGACAGAAATAAGCTAGACACACAATAGCACTTCCTAGTCTCTGATTTAAATTTGTATGCTCATTAACGGCAATGTAAATGAGCACTTTAGCAGTTTTATTGCATGTCCTTTTGGGCAGAGTCTAACCCTGCTGATGAGTAATATGTAGCAGGCTTTGCCTGCATACAGTCAGAAGTGTCTATACAGTGGACCTGGTGTGTTCTTTTTAATGGAGATTCTTCCTGTCTCACTACATCAATGCTTGTTCATAACACAGCAAGTAGTTGCTGTGCTGTTTTTGTTCATAACATAGCAAGTAGTTGCTGTGCTGTTTTGTTTCTTTTTTTTTTTTCTTCAATAATCTGAATGATTAGGCAGGTAGTTGTAATCTGTGCTTTGAAGGCCTCTCATTTTATCAACTACACGTAACAACTTCCATATTTGATCACTTCAAATGCCAAAATGACCTCCATCTCAGTGAAAACCATAAGACATCCTAGCATCAGGGTGAAGGGGTAGCAAAAGGGTATGATGCCTTTTCTCTCAAGGACCATTATGACTGACCCTCCTCTAACTACAAAAAAAACTGAATAAGGACATAAATTATGACAGCCTTATTTCATTGAGGTATTAAGTGGCTCAGAAGCCTTCAGAAGGAAGACTCACAGATCCAGGGGAAAGTGGTCATGTGTAGATTTCATGAAGCACAAGAGGCAGCCATGGAAAAATCCAATGAGCCCAAAAGGGTCTGTGAGAAAGGCTACAGACTTAAAGGAGAACAGCTCAGCAAGGCCCGTCTGTTCAGTTTATTTTTGGCCTGTCTGTGTATATTCCTTCCTGCTAAGTATCCTGCAGAACCCCTTCTGGGATAAAGGTCTTCTGATCTACTCCCAGACAAAGGAGGTCACAGAAGTTCTATAAGGCCAGTGCCAACATGGAAACAGTAGTATTTTTAGGCCTTATATCTTGCTTTGGGTAAAATGGGTTTTGCTTTCTATGACTTACCTTGGGAAAAGGGTCATTCTGCTTTCTGTGACTCACTTTAGAGAATAAAGGCTGGAAAAAGGAGGGCAGAGGAAACCAGAAAGCCCTTGGTTCTTGGGCCATTTCTGACACCTTCCAATGTGCTTTAATTCAAAGTATTTGGCATGCCAAAGTGTCTTCCTTTGTAGTATCATTTTCTGAGTATAAGCAATGACAAAGACTCTCTGCCCCAATGTGTGCATCCCTGACTTTGTACAGGCTATAGAAGGTGCCAATTTCTCCAAACTGTAGCTTACTTAAGTAATTTACAAGTACTCTCCATTCTCCAGAGAGTACAAAGCCTTGCAGAAGCCAGTCAGCCAATCAGTTTGTACACACACACACACACACACACACACACACACACACACAGACACACACATCAAAGACAACTATGTTTGGCACTACATTTTCTAACTTTAAATTTCTTTCAGGGTGGCACAGGCCATATGTGCATATGATGGCCAGAGGACAACATGTAGGATTGGGTCCTCTCTTTCTACCATATGGGACCTAAGAGATAGAATTCAGGTTGTCAGGCTTGATAGCCAGTACTTTTGCTCACTGAGCCATCTTGCTAACTCTAGGATGACAATTTGAGTATCTTGATGTCATCATTCTATGAATGAAAGTAAGAGAGGTGATGGTTGTAAAATGGGACCATTCTTAATTGCTATGCATCTATTGCATGCTGATACCTGCCTGCTTACAATGTATTTGGATACAGCAGATGCTGACATGGGCAGGCAGAGTGACGGGGGACAGGCTTCCAAAGCAGCCAGTGCAGCATGCTACTCATTAATTCTATTAAAAAACTATTTTCAGTGTGCACTTCACACCGTCCTTTTATTCCAGATGTAAACTAGAATGGTCTTTTTCAATGTCATGTCTTCCAATTACATAGGAGTAAACCAGAGGGTGGACCTACACCTGCAGCTGATGACTGGTCTTAGTATTTGTAATGCAAACTAGCTAATTAAGATGATGGTCAAGTGGGAGTTTTCTGCTGATATTAGCATAGAAAATGAGAGTTGTGTCTCAGTATGCATTTAGCCTTACAATATCAGCAAGTGAACAACAAATACGCAGTCCAACATCAGATTTATCGAGAATAAGTTAGCCATATCTCTAACGAAAAGGCTTTGGATTGGCGTCCACTTGTAGTCATTCATCATCTTAGTATGACCCTGATGGAAGAAAGTGCTTGTCGCCATGTCCAGTTGTGAACTGGGTCAACAAGACTAGCAGAAGGCCCCCAATATATTATAGAACTCCATCCCCTCCTGTAGGATCACATTTGTATTAGTAGCCTTTGTGTCACTTCTACATGATGAGAAGATAAGCCTAGGATTGACTGGATACTGGAAAACCTGAAGTGAAGGTTTTGGATGAGAAAGTAGTCATTTTAAATTGTATTCTGTTTTTTTTTTTTTTTATTGGATGTTTTATTTACATTTCCTATGTTGTCCCCTTACCCCATCCCCCACCCACCCAGGAACCCCCAATCCCCTCACCCCTCCTCCTTCTTCTCTGTGGATGTAACCTCTATCTACCCCCCCCCACTCCCACCTCCCCACCCTCAAAATTCCCACCCCTTGGGGCATCCAGCCTTCATGCGGTCAAGGTTCTCTTCTTCCACCTATGCCCAGCAAGGCTCTCCACTCTTACATATTCAACTGAAGCGCTGGATCCCTCCCTAAGTGCTCCCAGGCTGGTAGTTTAGACCCTGGGAGCTGTGGTTGGTTGGTATTGTTGCTCTCCTCATGGCTTCATGGCCAATGCTGTGTACAATACTCATATTCTTCACGATGGGCAACTTGTTGCCCATCCTGTACCACTGTTTCAGATGTGCTCAACTGGGCAGAGTCTGTTTGGTGGCATCTAGTTGGTACTACTCTAAAAAATTCCTCCACCACAGATTTCAAAAGTCTTTAGGAATCATTTGTTCCAATGATTTAATTAAAATTTAAGCCACACATCTGTTTGGAAACATATCAACAGAGATAGAGATGCTTGCTCATGGGCTGGTGATTGACAAGGGGAACAGATTGACTTGGCGTTTATGTGGAACTCATTAATCTTTTTCAAGTACATCCTGGGGAAACATGGAGTTCTCCCAACAAGCTGTTATGGAAATGGCACTTTCATCTTGTATGGTTGGAATCCTAGTTACAATGGAAGTCAGTGTTAAGAAAAGAGACTCACTGCTGGGACAATTTTTTGTGTGAATGCGCCATATAATATTTGATAATGATAATAAGTGTCATATACAACATCACCAACCTTACTCTAGTTAGTAGTTTATTTGCTTATTTAATTATGTTTGACCAGCCTGTCTTGGAACTAACAATTCTCTTTTCTCAGATTCTTGAGTATTAGGGTGACAGATGTATGCCACACTGCCCAGCTACTGTAGTCTTGATAGCTAGCTAGGATAAAATCAAGTCAGCGCACAATCTTTGATAGCACATGTTAAATATTCATCTCTGACCATGATTTTATGTCTCATTTAAGCAGTGTGACTTTGTGTTTCTAAAGTAAACTCACTAGAGATCTTGGAGATGTCTAAGTCATTAAGGTGTGTCCTTGAGAAATTTCACACCTAAATGATATAAGGGGTAAAAGATCAAACATAGATAGTGAGCATTCCAAATAAAGTATAAATATGGGGCCAGCCATCCTGAAGAAGACATCCTCTGAGTCTCAGCAAGAGAGAGGGCTGATGGGAATTTCCATGAATTTAGCACTTCTCTCTTTGTTCTGGCTTTGAATGCTGTCTCTGCACATTTAAATTCATCTTATTTCAGAATGCTGGATTCGTAACAGAAGGAAAAAAATGGTGCAGATGGCTAAATTATCCTCACTTGTTTAAAACCATGACAACTTACCATAATATAGCTTTAAACACCTGAAATTAATTAGAGGGAGAACATTTAAACATGGACAACAGGCGTTACAGTATGGGATTAAATTCGGAGACGTGTTTTGATTCTAGGCTGTCATTTATTATTTTACCTATAAATGTTGATCAAACAATTTATTTTGTCCTAATAAAGGATATTTCAAGGAACATGGTGGGGGTGGAAAAACCCCGGCCTAATATTCTAAACATAGGCATTTTCAGAAACCCAGAGTGAAGTATTCTTTTAATCATGGTACAGACCTTTAGGGATTGTGTTAGGTTTCTATTGCTGTGTTAAAACATCATAGCCAAAAGCAACTTGGGGAGGAAAGAATTTATTTTATATCACAGTTTATCCAGCGAAGTCGGGGCAGGAACTCAAGGCAGACACTTGGAGCCAGGAACTGAAGTGGAGGCCATGGAGGGATGAGATTACTAACTTGCTCCTCATGACTTACTGAGCCTGTTTTCTTAAGCCATTCAGGATCACCTACTGAGGGGCAGCACCAACCACAAAGGAATGGGCCCTCTCATATCAATCATTAATCAAATCCTGTGCTGGCTTACAGGTCAGTCATATGGAAGCACCCTCTTAGATGACTTTAGCTTGTATCAAGTTGACATAAAACTAACCAACACAGTAATTTTTGTAGGGAAACAGGAAAATGTACTAAGAGTTTTTAAGGACCTATCATTCATAAATCATTAATTTTTACATAATATTATCCCCTAACATTATTTCGGGTTCTTTGGGTACTTAAGGTAGGACTTGTTTGTCACAGTAAACCAGAGAAGATAAATCTCAGGAAGATGGAGTCAGAAAAGCACTGATTTGAACCTCGACTCCACAAATGACTAGCAGCATGTTCTTGAGACAATAGCTTAACCACTGAAGTGCAGAGAAGAGAGTCATAACGAGAGAGAAAGAAGACCAGACATGATGGCATATGCCTCTAGGACACAGGAAATTTTAGGTGTGCCTCAAGCCGTGTTCAATTTCAGATGCTACTGACTATCCTAGAAAAGAGTTGGGGTCCAGAAAAGAGCTGGGGCACACAGATAGATATTTAGACTCTAACGGTAGATACTACTTACATTTAAAATGAAATAACATCACCAAAGATTTCAGCAACAAGAAAAAAGAATAGCACTGAGTATAACATTTAAAGATTACTCAGTCAACAGTGAAAGAAACTGACCAAGTCAGGCTAAAATAGAATACCAAGATGCTTCCATGGTTGAAAGTGTTCTGAGTAGAAGCAAATACTGTGTAATGGCCAAAAAAGATCAAGACAAGAAAAAAAATGCTTTAGACTTATAGGGAACACGGAGAGGAAAAGTAGAGATGGAGGCCAATTGTGGAAAGGTTATGGTCACATGGAGGAAGAAAAATATCAAGCAGTAACTTTAGAAACACTTTCAAGAAGTTTAGCGTAAAAGATCACAATGATTTGAGACACACCAGAACTGCTTTTAAAGATATAAGACATGAGTCCTGGCAGGTCTCAAGCATACCCCATGCCCTCCCACGAAAGGCAGGCCCACTGACTTCATCCAGAACTGAGTCTAGGCTCAGCTCAAGCTGGATTTGAAGGATTTCTGGTGCTTCAGTAAAAGCCAGTATTCCTCAGGAACTTGTGAAACGGGATCCTGTCTGTCAAAAGAAGCCATTTCCCTTGCATCTGGGGAAAGGGACATCTGTCTCTCTCTTTGCTTTGGTGTCTATCGGCATATCAAAGTCAGTATCTACTCATAAGTACCTAACATACATTTCACATCCTTGCCTTTCTTATCTCCCCAACCCCTCTACAGCTCCTCCCCCACTATGCTAAATACAGTGCTAGGTCCCAGACTGTTGTAGTGTTGTAGTATTCACACTTCTTCCTCCCAGATACCCATTCCTTCTGTATATAACAGCAAGCTTTTCCCCTAGCCCCACTCCCTAGTGTTCTCTCTGTCTCTCCCTCCCTCCTTCCTCCCTCCCTCCCTCCCTCCCCCTTCCTCCCTCCCTCCCTCCCTCCCTCCCACTTCCTCCCTCCCTCCCTCCCTCCCTCCTCGCTCTCAGTCTGCTTCTTTTTCTCTTGGCTCTGGACTCTTCCAGACTGTGTTCTCTCTCTTTCCTACCTACAATAAAACCTTTTTCCCTAATCATGGAGCAACCATCTCAGTGGTTTGGTTACTAAATCCTCACAAGTTTGTTTTGTAGATGGGGCTAAACCATGGGGAGAGGAAGAAACTGATCAAGTTTCCAATCAATCTGGGAGGAAATAATGCAAGAAATACAGAGGTGGGCTAATCTTGGAAAACAAAACTTTTCAAGTCAGGGAGATGGCTATAAATTGTATAATGGTTGAATAAATTGAAAATATAGGATCCATGCTAAAACACAATTTTTCTTTCCTCGTTTATCTGTAGTCCTATGTCCATCTCTATTTTCCAGAAAGCAAGTTAAAATCTATTTCAGAGCAGAAGAAAATACACTCATTTTTAGGAAATGGTTAACTTCAGGCCATTGAACTATTTTTCAGAAACAATCATCATTACAATCCCAATACATCATTACAGTCCTAAAGAGAGAGAGAGAGAGAGAGAGAGAGAGAGAGAGAGAGAGAGAGAAACTTACTTTATTCTGCAAACTTAATGTAATGTAAAGCACTTAATACTTGAGTGGACTTTTAGATATCTTATTTATAAACAGGATAATTTTAAAGTAAATATGTGCTAATACCATGGATTAGGTAGTTTAATGCCACAGAACTCATGAAAAAGATCAATTTTTAAGATAAAGAGAAAAAAGAGTAGTATGTTGTTGAAGAGATCCTGTTTTGCCTTGTATTTTAATTATCTCTTTTCAACAAATTATGGAGGGACATACCCATGAATCACTATGGCTAAACATACAACATTCAACACAAGATGAATAAATCAGTAGTAGATATAAGTAATGTAAATGTGTAGCATGCAGGAAGATGGAAAATATTTAAGACCACATAGCTATTGGACTTTGGGGCATTGTTTACAGGTACAGGGTTTGGGGGCCTAGATCCGTTCTATCAAAAGAGTGAGGTGCAGGGCTTGGTGGAATGGTTCAGTCAGTAAAGTGATTGTTCAGAGACATGAGGAATGGAATCTGAATCCCTAGAACCTTAACAAAGCCAGATGGGGGAGTAAACATCTGTAACCCCTTTGCTCCAACAGCAAGATGAGAGGTGATACCTTAGTCAGTGTTCTATTGCTGTGAAGAGATACTATGACCACAACAACTCTTATAAAAGAAAGCATTTAAATGGGGCTTCCTTACAGTTTCAATGCCTTTATCCATTAACATTGTGGTGAGGAACATGGTGACACACAGGCAGACATGGTTCTGGAGAAGTAGCTGAGAGTTCTACATCTGGACTTTCAGGCAACAGGAAGAGAGATACTGGGCCTAGTTGGGCTTTTGAAACCCCAAAACCCAACCCTAGTGATGTACTTCCTTCAACAAGCCCACACCTACTCTGTCAAAGCCACACCTGATCTTTCACAAGTAATGCCACTAAATACTCATATATGATCTTACAGAGGTCAGTCTTATTCAAACCACCACAAGCAGGGATATAAGAACTTTCAGGAGCTCTCAGGCCAGTTAATCTGGCAGATGTAGCAGGAAACAAGAAAAAAGAGACCCTGAATAACAGCCAGAAAGGCAAAGAACAGTGCCAAAAGTTGTCTTCTGACCTCCACACACACTATGACATGCATGCCTTTGCACCTGCATCTGTACTCACACTGAATATGTACACATTGTATACACACACACACACACAATGGATGAGATACCTTATAGCTTCTATGGGATGGTTAGGTTGCATTGTTTGAATGGTCTGGTAGAATACTTAAAGTCAGATTTTAGGAATGAGCAGGAACTGGTCCCTTTGATAAGGAGAAATGCTTTCTTAAAGGACCTTACCCATAGAAACAGGAAGAGAAGCAGAAGGGCCCAATGGACAAGCCACCTGAGCTCCCCACAACACACACACACACACACACACACACACACACACACACACATATACACCTCAATTTTAGCAAATATCATGGCATCCCATTATATTCAGCTTTAATTCCAGAGACAGAGAGACAGAGACAGAGGGAGAGAAAAAGTTCCTCACTGGATCTGGACCTCCCTGACAGGCTAGGTGGGCTAGCCATTGAACCTACATATCTACCTGTTTCCTCAGTGGTGAAGTTATAAAAGTATGTCACTGTGCCCAGCTTTTTCATGCATGCTGGAGATGAACTCTGGTCCTCATGATTGTTAGGCAGGTACAGATGGCTGAGCTTTCTTGTCAGCCCCCAAAGAAAAGTTAATATGAAGAAATATTTCCTGGATAACTAATAGTAAAATGAGAGTTCTAAATAAGTATAGAAGGTAGACCAGATGCTTGAAGCAAAGTGAGCTAGAAGAAACTATGGACAGCAATAGGAATTACTAAGCATGCAAAATGAGAGGAAGCACCTTGAAGGAAGGAATCAGGAGGGGACTTCAGTAACTGGTACTGATGGTCTTCAAAGGGACATGCTAAGACTAGGTGTTGGGCCTTTGAAAAACGAGCAGCAAATAGACAACTAAAGTGGATTCCTTGGTTACTCTCACAACTGGAATTAAAGCAACTGACAGAATGAGTGAGGCTGTGTTCACACAGGAAGTAGATAAAGGGAGAAAATTCCTCCTCTCTACTGGCCTGCAGTCAGACTCCCGGTAGCATAGAGAGCCAAAGTAATATGACTACAGAAATATAAAGCAGCTCTGCTGTCCTGGAGATGGGAGGGAAACCTGGGACCTAGACAAAATGGCTCTGTCATCAGCAAGGAGAACTATTTAAGGGAAACTAGCCACAATACTGCAAAGAGCCTCAGAACTGTGGGATAATGACTCTCTGGAATTCTGAGTGCAAGTAAAAAACAAAACAAAACAAAAAAAACTATACATTGATCAAAGCTTAAAATAAAATATATTCTATCTACTTACCCTATCAAATATCATTTCATAGTGACCCCAGGTGGCTTTGAATTTAACACTGGGATACCTTTGGATTTCTAGATATTTGTGGTATTGACAATGCCAGCCTTTCTTGTCTCCCTGCCATCAGCCCAGCTTTGGACTGTCTGATGAGTTGCTCTTATCTATGTGAGCCCAGACAACCCAACCTGCATATGCTCCTTTAATTAGCAGCCCCAGAAGCAACCTAACTTTAGACCTATGGGTATAAACACTATGAATGCATTGCTGGCCCAATGAAAAGGCTTGGCAGATTCTGCACATAGGCTTGGGACTATTTGAACAGAAGACTTTGAAGTCCACAGCACTTAAGGCCAGATTTTGGAAGGGGTTGTGTTTGTAATCTAAGTATATGGGACCATTAAACTTCAAGAACTTTCAGGTAGGAGGAGAGGATTTCCAAGAGGGAAAAACAAGTATCTATTCACACTCAAGCCTTAGTAGGCAGAAAAGAAGCTGCTGTTACCCTCAGTTACACAGAGGCTAAGGGAGGATGAATCACCAGAAAATGCAGAGGAATCACGAGTCAGATTACCTCCCAGAGAAACCTTCAGCAGAGAAACCGACAGCCCCACCATTATGAAGGTTGAATGGTCCTTTGCTGGATTGACCTTAGGGAAAATCTCAATGGTTTCCAAAGAACCAGGGCTCTCCCTGTGCACTACTTTTGGACTCATTCCACCATTAAGATTTCAACTCATCACAGTGATACCAGAGGGAGTTGGGGCAAGTATTTCACCACCTCGACACAGGCAGCAAAGGCTGAGGAAATGCCTCCAAATATTGGCTGCTGGAGCAACACAGAAAATTCCAAGACTCCAGCTCTTAAATGTTATTGTTATTATTATTATTATTTTAGTTCTAAAAGATGTGGCCATTGCTTTTTTTACTCAACTCATATTGAGCATGCCTCCCGGTTAGAAATTGCACCACTAGGCAGCGGAGCTACATGCACAGTCCATCACAGAAAAAGGCTAAGACATAATAGAATACACTGGAAATAGCTCAGCAAATACTCATGTGCAGTTACAGTTTCTAGAGCAAATGACTTTGCTACTTGAAGCAGAATATAAGAAAATAAGCCTGGCTAAATAAGGGAATCACTTCTGGATTTTTATTTCTTTTCCTTTGGGTATTCAGGGATGCCTGCCAGGTATCATTTTATTCTAGAAAATTTGGGGCCACATATTAATTAGTTCAATAGCGATGAAGGGATAGTGGTCATCTCTGAATCTCTCTCTCTTTCATACACACACACACACACACACGCGCGCGCACACACACATTTATTTAAAAAACCTGGAAAGGTAGTTAGTAATTCCTCTTACCACTGCCTTGACTTTGACCGTGTATTAAAAATACTGCAACTCCTTTTGCTGGAGGCAGTGGTGCTCGGTTGAGTGGAAGGGGACTTCAAGGTGACGTTTTAATTCTGTGTCACTGTCCAAGTTGTTTCATCACAAAGTCTAGAAGAACTAGTGCCAGCACACAAACCATAATATACTTCCCCTCAAACCAAAAACCCAAGGACCCAGTGCAATTTAATGGGAGACAAGAGACAGCCTGCTGCTGGCATTTAGCACTCAAATTATCCTTATCTCTTGCACACAGTCCAGGGCTACAGGCTCCAAAAGGAAGATCCTGAGATCCTCGAGAATTTTTTGCCATGGGGGCTGTTTACAGTAATCACTGAGAGTAATCTCACAGTTGGCTTCTTTCTAAGCTGCACTTTTATTTCTTGAGAGGGCAGAGGGGCTTTTTAAATTTCTAAGTGCTAGTAAACCTTGCTACCCACACAATGACTTCTGGCTAGACAGAAGGTAACAGAACATCAGGGAGGGACAGTTAGATCCTCCTCATTCAAATTAGGGAATGGTTCAAGTGGTTGAGTTCACTAGGGAACTTGATGAACCTCAAACACAGAAAAGCAGTGTAGACATTCTCCATCTCCCAGGGAAGGGCATCTTTCTATAGCTACCACTAATTAAAACATAGAAGGCTCCACTGTGTCTATACGGATTCCTGAAGTGGGGGGATTTGCTGTGTTGTGTACAAAGGGCACAAATGTGAAAGAACTGGCGTCCTTTATATCATGACAGTTCCTTCAGTGTTATCCTGGATCCAACCTTTTTCCTGCTGCCTTTTGACGTTCTGATCCTCCTGGTCACTCATGTTAGACCTTTACCTAGAGGTTCTAACACCTTGTAGTGTTGAATATTTGCTGAACCCAGACAAAAAAAAATCTTGCACATATGCTCATGTTAACTTGTCAATAGATATGAATAATATTAAGCACTACTTTCTCACAGAGTTGCATCTTTGGATGATTGACCCTTGATGCAATTCGAAGGAAGAGGTAAAGGGATAAAGAAGTACACTGTACCAAACTAAAAGCAATGGCTGCCACCAACACCTACTGAGTCATCTATTTCTCTCATCTACTTGAAGTGGAAAAACAGCATAATACCCATTTCACAGATGAGAAAATTGAGATCCAGATGGTCAAGTAACTCACCCCGAGCTACTTAAGAATTGATACATATTCACTATGTTTCTCCTTTCCTTATACTTAACCCTTAGACTACATTATAAGGGGGAAATCATTGGCCTATATAAAAAGAAAGCACACTCTTTCTGCTGCTTTCCAGTAGCAAGACCCTAACAAAAGAACTTAAAGGAGAAGGAGTTTACTCTGGCTCACAGTTTAAAGTCAGGGTCTATCATAGTGGAGAAGTCAAAAAGGCAGGAGCTTGAGCAGTTGGTAGCATCACGTGTAGAATCAAGAATAGAGAGTGATAAATGCTCAGCTCCACTTCCCCACTTACATTGCCCTGTCAGTCAGTTTATTTTTCCCACCTCAGTCAATGAGGAGAATCTTCGTTGATATCCTCAGAGTCTAACCTTAGTCAAATATAATTCCTCACAATTATGCTCAGAAGTCTGTCTCCTAGGTGATTCTAAATTCTATCAAATTACTTACGCTAGCCACCATCCAAGTCATGCCTACTGATTCAGAGCTTGCTGTAATAAGGAAATTGGCCACCATCCCCTATATTTGTTCAGAGACTCAAAGATTAACGTTCTTATAGGAAAAAGAGGTTTCCAGTCCGTATGAGTAGAGGCTGCTGCGTAGTGTTAAGAGTTTACAAACAAATCAACCAGAGTATCCATATTCTGTGTGGTCAAGTAGAAGTGTAGATTTGGCTTTCTCTCTTACTCCTAAAATTGGGAGCAAGGATGAAAATTCAGGATGTCATGATTTGTTGACCAAGTCCTGATTATATTAGGTGGTGTCTTCCTGTTACTGTGCAGAGTCCTGGATTACTACAAGAGATAGCAATGTGCTTTCCTACAAGTCTGACTAATGAACAGCCAGCTGCTGTAGTTGAGGAGTGTATGCTGGGAGAGCTACAGTTTGAGGGTCAGAGTTCTATTGCTTTACATGGCTGATTTGGATTTTCACTTTCTACAGTAGATGGGACTTCTGGAATCCCATAAATTCTGCTGCATCAGTGGAAACCTTGCTGATGACTGCTGTGACTCTTTAATACAGTTCCTCGGGCTGTCATGATACCCCAAATATGAAATTATTTTTGCTGTGACTTTATAACTGTAATTTTGCTACTTCTATAAATCATAATGGATGTATTTGTGCTTTTTTATGGTCTCAGACAACCCCTGTGAAAGGGTCCTTTGACCCTCAAAGGGTTGAGACCCAAAGGTTGAGAACTACTGCCTTAAATGTTAGTGAAAGAGCCTCCCAGATGACAATAGATTAAAATCTGTTCATAAGGTTAAAGAATTAGTTTATGTTGCATTCACTGGTGTTGATTTGCTCTGCTGTTTGTTCTTTAATGGTACAGAATAAAGATGCAGAATCCCATTCCTGATTTTGCCACTGAGTAAACTGCAAAAAGTAGCCAAGATTATCACTGATAACAAAGGAGGGAGAAATGCCCTTTGTGCATTTCTTGTCTCAACTAAGCACATTCACACATCAGCATTGCCCTTTATGTGAGTTAGAGTTCATAAACAGGCCACCTGCATGTTCCTGTAGACAGAGGCCCTCCGTAATAGCTGGAACCTACAGGGAAGCCTCACAGCATTCAACATGGTAGCAAATGGTCCTGTTTTCAAGAAGCAGAGTACATCATGGAGAAGCACGTATGTGAACATCACAAGGTAGCCAGCACATTTTTTTCCCCTGAGCACCAGGTATTATGTTCTAATACCTGTGCTATTGGAACATAGTAGATTACAACCCTCCTGACTCCAGAGGGCCCCATAGGTGTGTGTGTGTGTGTGTGTGTGTGTGTGTGTGTGGTTTCTTTTTCATTGACTTCGCAGAACAATAAACAAATGCAACACTAAGCATCCAGTGGGGTTTGCCTTGAGAAACATATGAGTCCCTAATGAGATATGGCTCTTTCTATGATTTCATTGCCTCTTTCCTAACATGCAGCTAATATGAGAGTGCTTGCTTTGGGGGACTTGAATCAATTATGATACACAATAACTATAGGAAGGTGTTCTACAGACATTACAGGCATAGAATACCACATTAAGGAGATGCTGGCATTCTGCCAATTAACCTTCTGATGCAAAACATGAGAATCATCAGAAGGAGTGGACTGCTTGGCCAAAGTCACTGTCTTATTCCTGCTGACTGAGAATAATAAGGGACCAGAATAAAGGTCATAGGAGAACAGACAGAGGGGAAGAGCAACCTGCTCTGTACTGCACTGCAAGACAAGTGCATAGTTAAGAAAATCTGGGATCTAACCTGATCAAGTACCACCTAAAACCGTGGTTCTCAACCTGTGGGTCATGACCCCTTTGGAGGTATCTAGCAACCATTTCACAGGGATCATATAAGATCATTGGAAAACACCAGATATTTAAATTGTTGTTCATAACAATAGTAAGATTAACATTATAGCATAGCAATGAAATAAGTTTATGGCTAAGGGTAACCACAACATGAGGAACTATATTAAAGTGTCATCACATTAAGAAGGTTGAGAACGTCTGACCTACTGATATGACTCTTGAATAAATGACTTTCTTCTCTGAGCTACAGAAGAAATAAAATTTGATAGAGACACATTGGTAATATAAATGTTTCCGAATTTTTAGATGGATTTCTGTATAGATAAGTGATTTATAATAGAATAAAGATAATTTATGTATAAAGCTATTATTTATGCCTCATTTGGGCTTACGAATGCCACAACCATGAGATTTTGTACCAGATTTACAGTACCAGATCTTAATACATGTAATTGTCTCTTGCTTAATGGGCATCCGATCTTATCAGAAAATCGCTGGTTCCCCTGGTAACTGACTTACCAGTGTTGCACCAATGGACTTACCTCACCTGGTCAGCTGGTACTGTTACACACAAGGTCTTTAGCTGAAAGACTATTAATGATAGTTCTTCATCAGCTCCATGCATATTAATTTTCAGCATCATAAAGTCTTAGTCAACAGGGAGAAACATGTTCAGCCCAGTTCCAGTTTGCTTTTCCTGTGTCTTGTGATGAAGCCTGCGTGTTGTGATGTCTTCATCCATAATGTTTTCCTATCCAGTTCTGGTGTACAATCATCAACAGTATCAATTGTCTACATTCTTTTTGAGGTCTTAAGGGTTTGCCTGACCAACAACTTGTAATGAGGACATACACCTTTAATATTACTGGTTATATACAGCATGTAGATATCCAGACACATTCACTCATTATACTTCTATTCTTAACTAGAATTCTAAAATGTGTAAGTCATCTTTATGCGCTCCAACCACTATGGCTAGCTTCTCCCCATAAAGTATCCAGCAATGCCAGAGAAGAGGATCTTTCCATTGGAAGTTAAAAAATAAGCAGAAAGGTTAAGTAAGATAGTACTCACCCACAAGAAGTAAAGCCAGCCCAGGTGCTCTTTCCAATGGCACAAATACAAGGATTTCCCAACTGAGTGTTCTGTTTGGTGAAAAATATGACAAATAGCATCAAGTAGGCTTTCTGGATGCTTTGTAAGCTTCTACATCTAAGAGAAAATATTTTGTCCAGAGTCATCGTTTTTTAACATTCTTAAGCCTGGAGTGCCTGGATTCTTAATGACTGCAGTGCATACATATCAGTGGGTTTCCCTTTGTCTTTGATCCACATACAGAGTTAAGTAATCAGCCTATGTGAGTCCTCAGCTTTTCTTGGACACTTGATAAATAGGAGAGACCACACACACACACACACACACACACACACACTTGTAAAATCATCCATTCTACTTTTAACACAAAAATGCCTGTTTCTTATTACTAAAACTGTTTTTTTCATGGTCTTAAAGTCAGACATGATCTATGAAGATGAGCGTAGAGAGCTGTGCGTGTATATAGATAACACAGTTACACATCTCACTTATGTTATAGCAAGTATGAAAGTCCCACTTTGAAAGAAATGACACCAAGTCTATCTCTTAAGCAAAGGAAAAAAATATGTTCATTAATGAAGGTGATTATTTATCTTGGTATTCTAGAAAATACACAAACACAAAACTACGTATAAAATAAATCTCATTCATTTCTTGATTTCTAGTATTTTACCATGAAGATGTTATTGACTTGCAATCATTCTTAGACGAAAAAATATACCTGTGGTACATAGTTATATGTATTGTATTATTTACATCTTTATATTAAGTGTTAACCTTCAAATTTAGGATGACATTTTAATAAACACAGTCAACACTTTTATCATAAATGAATTCTCAAAGTCACTCCAAGAAGAATTGAGCAAGATCTAGGGGATGATAGCAAGGATGCCTACGTTTTGGCAGAAGCAGGATTTGCACAAAGAACACAGCTACATCCATCAGTAGCAGCACTAAGATATGAGGGAATCCCTTGAAAGAGAGTGTGTGCATACAATTTTGGCTACTTTTCTGGAGAGTAACCACCCAGAGCAAGGAAGAAAGAATCACCTAACCAACAGGAGCCAGAACAGTACTGACTCAAAGCATGGGAAGGATTCTGACAAGCACAGTAAGCTATTCCTATCCAAGGCACCAGTTATCCATTCAAAATAGCTTTAGAAGTACTAGGGCTATCTCTTCTTAGTTCCCGTAATAATAAACGCTAATTACATTCACACACATAACCAAGGTGCAGGGTCATCCTCACTCAAATTGCAGAATAAAGCAGCAGTCATTGCAAGATACTCTCTATACTGCTGATTAAATTCGCACAATGTTATAGTGCCAATGTATAGCTTGACACATGCCTTTATTTAGAGTTCAGTCTAATATGATTTTTAAGAGCTCATTTTGATTTGGGTTAATTTATATAAGGGTCAGTGAAGCAGGGAAGGAGTTTGTAGCCATTGGTGGGTTTGAGTCTGGAAGATTGATGTAGATCATCCTCATATCATTAATAATAAGAAATAAACCGGCCATAACTGCTTTGGGGAGTCAACACAGTTGTCATCTTTGTCACAGATAACTTTATCTGCCAACATGATATACCAGGGAAGAGGGAACATCTGTAGAGACTTTACCTCTTTCTCATTGTCTGTGACACTGCCTATGGGGCATTTTCTTAGTTTCCAGTTGATATGGGAGGGCCCTGCCCACTATGGATGGTATCATCCCTAGGCAAGGGAGCCTGAATTGTAAGAAAACAACTGAACATGAGCCTGAGAGTGAACCAGTAAGCACCATTCTTCTGTGGTTTCTACTTCCATATTTGCCTCTACATTCCTGCCTCAAGTTCTCTAGATGATGAAGTATAACCTGTTAACTGAAATAATTTCTGTTATGCCCCAGGTTGATTTTGGTCAGTATTTTACCATGACATCATCATCACCATCATCATCTAAATTAGATGCACATTTAGATGCATGGGTAATCATTATTCTGATTAAGAACACAATAACTTAGAATGGACTCACATGTTATGGATAAATTGTATGAAACAATATCCTTTAAAAATGAAAGGAAGGGCTAGAGATATAGTTAAGTTGGTAAAGTACACAAACATGAGAAAGGACCAGAGTCTGACTACACAGAATCCATATGGAAAAGCCCAGTGCTATGGCATGCACATGTAATCCCAGGACTATGGTGGGAATGATCCATAGGCCTCAGGGATAGCCAGCTAAATGGAACCAATGAGTTCCAGGCTAATGAGAGACCATGTATAGACAAGGAAAATGACATCAAAGAAAAAAATAGCCAACATTTCTCTTTGGCCTCCACCCACATACATACACATGTGCATTCCAAGAACACCCATACATGTAAGAGAAAGTAGGAACAGCACCTCATGTATGTTGTTCCTTGTTTCTTGAAACTTAATTATCAAGGAATTATGTATGCATAAAAGTGATTTTCTGGGACCAAAAAGTCTTGAGGAGAAACTGATTTGCATCCTAGCAAATTGTATTTTTCAAAAAAAAAAATACCCATTATAAGTTCCTCATTGTCTTGCATAGGCTAAAGCCCCACCTGTAGGATGTCTGGCCAGCCAAGCTGTGAATGGGGTGAACACCCCGCAAGGCAATTATCGTAATTGCTTGTACAACTGTTAGAAATATGTTTTGGACTGTAGGGGGGCTTTGATTTCCACTGACTTTTCCAACCAAAGAGTGAACAAGAAATGAATATTGGATTGCCTCACAAATGGACAGCAAAGGGCATCCTAAAGCAAAGCACAGCAACACACAACTTCCTGTGCCTTGAACCCCTGTAAATCTTTTAATACACAAAGTATCATTCTCCTCTGGAGCTTCAACTCTTCTACTATGAAGTATCAATACTTTGTCTTATAATACCAAAAAGTACAAGAAGCCTGGGAGAGCAAGGAGTTCTTGGTCAACTTCAGCAGTGAATTCTTTAATGTCTGTTTTTAATCAGGGAGATGCTTATGGAGCCCCACTTCTTCTTGGGGGCTATTAGCAATTAATGGGTGTCTGGGAAGGGAGAGTAATTTTCCTCAATCACTTATAAGTGGTCCAAACTCTGATGAATAGGCCACATCCATGTTCATGGGAACAACTTGAAACACGGTGGCCACACAAACACACACACACTACAGGAACGCATAAAGGGAATAAATCAGAAAAAAGAATGGGTCAATAAGAAAGTGAGGGAGCAAGAGGAGTTACTGGGAGCATGAGTGAGATTAAAATACTTAGTGTGCATGAATGAAATTATAAAACAAACTGTTATACATGATTTATAAAATCATCAAATTCATTAATCAATTTATAAATTAATATTAAAAATTAAAAGTAGAGACTAAAATTAACAAGAAAGTAATGCTACTGGGCTTGTTGACATCCCCTAACTGTTAATTGCTTTCCACAAAATATTTATCATCCCTCTCCTTAAGAAGTAGTAATTTATTATGATGCAGAATAGAAGCATAATGCACAGATTAGTAACATTCGTTCCATACAGAGATACAGACCATTCAGGAAAGCTCTGATTCTTTAGAAATTTTTTTCATGTGCAGTATGGTTAGCATATGACTTTACAAATGAAGTATAGAAAACTAAAGCAGCTTGTCATCAAAGAAAGAAGCTGAATGAGTAGCCAGGGCCATTGACCCCTGTGGTCCATGGAATGTATGCCTATGGTTTAGTATTTCTGGACTCTGCCTTCCTCATCTATGATATGAATAGGGTAGATTAGAAATGGTTGTAACATCCCTCCCAGCCCCTACACATGCTCCTGAATCATCCACTGTCAACCCCTACTTATAATGACCACTGCAAACATGTAGTTTGTCCTTGGTTTGTTTCGTGCTAGAAGGCGTTTGTCACAGTATCAACTTGACATTTCAACCTTAACACACACATAGGTGCATGCATTCATGCACATGCATGATTATATACCCGTACATACGTAGTCTTCTCATCCCAAACATACTTTTAAATTTTAAAACAATCTAAATTTGAAAAATAATTATGGGATAGAAAATACACATTTATAAAACTACAATAGCTTAAAACCGAGCTCAAAATAAATGTAAAGAAAACTTTGGTGCACTTTGTAAAACAATCTTAAATATGACTTAATCTTAGCCAGGGGAAAATTATTGATTCAACCCTGAAAGATAAAACTATTTTTAATTTTGTAAAATATTGTGACTCCCATAACTATAAAATAATAATAATCACATCTGTTTGGTTCTTCAAAATTTAAAACTGTCAAAAGATTTCTCTTGTTAGGATGTTTGTTAGGACACGCCCGGAGCTAAACCAGAAATAAACTCGCTTAGTGTGGCTCAAGGAGTCTACTCCCCAGCACCCAGCACTCTCCATACCAAATGGTTGCTCTTGGGTTTAAGTGTATTAAATGTCCTTGTGTGTGTGTGTGTGTGTGTGTGTGTGTGTGTGTGTGTGTGTGTGAGTGTATTTGTGACTGTGCAAATGTGTGCATGCATGTGTGCATGTATTTGTATGTGTATATATGTGTGCATATGTGATCATGTGTGTGCATGTATGTGTACAAGTGTGTGTGTGTGTGTGTGTGTGTGTGCACATGCATGGATGCATGCAACAGCACCTAGGAAAGTCAGAGACAACATACCTTACCTTCTACTCTATATGAGACAGAGGATCTTGCTAACCACTGCCTGCGCTAGGCTAGTTGACCTGTAGGCTTCCAGGGATTCTCCTATCTGTCCCCTCTCTTACTATATGAGGGTTACAGACACATGCTATCTCATCTGGTTTTCCATGGCTCTTAGGATCACCACTCAACTCAGGCTATCATCACACTTGCACAGCAAGTACTTTAACTACTGAGTCATCTCCTAAGCTTCATTTTGATATTTTTAATTATTAGTAGAAAAAAAATGGGTTGTGGCTTATTCCCCATGACCAGCCCCAATTAAAAGGAGGCTTCTTTATAGGCAGTCAATAGTGATAATGAGTATCAGTTCAGTTCTTAGTATCAGTAGAGGGTTAATAGCAGCTGCAAAAGGCTGAGCAGGCAACAATACCAAGCCTTAATTTCCTCTCTTATAATAGAAAGACAGGAGCTTTGGATGACCATTCTGTTCCTGACCTGCATCACCTTAGGTAAAGCATTTAACCTCCTGTGCCTTAGGCTCTCATCTGTAAAATGCAGACAGGTAACCAGCAATGTCTTAGGTGGACCAACTTGCCAAGGCTGCCTTCAAAAAGTTCAGTAGACAGGGTGCATCATTTAAACAATCAACATTCTGAACTAAAGGTGTCAGCACTGTTGATTCTTCTTAAGGTCTTGCTATCCAGCCTCCACCCTCCCTGTGAACTTGGTCCTTCAGCTTGAGTGATCTGGCTTTCACAATTTTATTTCTTTTATTTTGTATGTTTCCTCTGAATAAGAACGGGGCCCAAGAGAGTTATTTCTCAGATACTTTCCAGGGTTGAAATTTAACTCCATTTCCTCTGACACCCTTCCTTCTCCCATCCAGACCATTTTAATCAACATAAACCATCAAACTCCTGATAACACAGCTCTTCAGGGAGCCACACGCTGCTCCAGCATAAAGCCCTACAATTTTCAGGGTGGAGACTTTTTACTATTATTTTTAAATACCCTACTTTTAAGATTGCACATCTGCAGAGCCCCAGAGCGGAGCATGCAGAATGTAATAAAGAGCAAGCCCTCCTGGGAAACAAAAGAAGAGTGGGTGGTGGCAGACAAAGCATTTGCCTTGTCTCTCTGACATGAGGCTTTTGTTACTGTTGTTTATCAGCGCAAAGGAGAGTCCATTTGGGAAAGTCACGTGCCTCTCCAAACTGGGAGATAACACTTCATGGTGGTGAGTCCTTGGGTTGAAGAACAGCTAGGCTAAGAGGAGAGAAATTAAACGGCACTCCATTGTTACAAGCAGCATAGCCTAGTGATGAATGGAGGGGAGGAAATAAAGAATTCTAAGTAAAGAAAGGTACTGTGAGGAGGCAAAGAAATACATTGCATCCTTCTGGTCTGAGGCATTTCCTGACGGAAACAAGGGGGCGATAAATAGGGAGTCACTTGAATTATTTGTTCCCTCAAGGACAGAACCTCACCACGAGGCTTGACCTTCAGTATTTCCTGGGTGCAGCATGTATAAGGGTTCTGCTTCCATGTGTAAATGTATAATCACAATGCCAAGAAGGATATAGAGAGATAAATTCCTTCTTGTTCATTCTTGCCTCAGATGGACCTTCTGAGTGCATTTGAAAGTGGTGTGTGAATGGTCTCAGATTTGGGGCTCAAAAAGGATATTGTAGATTGTCCCTTTGGGTAAAGCATTTATTAGAAGAGATGTTAATATCATGGAAAGACCACATAACAAGGGCTCTGAGGTGAGTTCAGGCCCTCAGAAAGAGTGAGGGTCCCTTCTTGTACATATCAGAGAAAGGGGGAAGGTTTCATGTCACACAGTTCATGAGTAGCTCATAGTAGCCTTTGTGGTCACACTGACACTTACTTTCAGGCAGCAGTGGGGGCAGGGGGAATCTTTTATTTCCATTTTGAGAAGGAAGAATTCTTGCTTCTAAGACATATAACTAAGAAGCTATGGGAAGGCAGGCGGGAATGGCACATTTAGTTAATGCATATCCTATATACAGTTGGGAGCTTAGCTGTCTGACGTCAGAGTCTGGAACACTAAGACAGTAAGTTTTCTTGGGAGATAATAATTAGACTGCTTGCTATGCTCCTGGAATGTGGGCACCTGAGAAGTGTGTTAGAGGGTTATAGATACAAACAAGCTCCACGTGAATCTGTCCCTTCCAACAGTGAGGAAGAGGCTGCTGTCACTACAGCCCCCACCAAGGTTTCAAGGTGTGGTCGGGCCCATGCTCATTTCCAGGACTCCAATCTCTCCTGCAGGGTGGATTAGCAAGTGATCAGTCTCTTTATGGAAGATAGACTTCCTCACTCAGCTGGTACCAAGCATCTTTCTTCATTCATGATTCCTGGAGAAATTCCAGTTTCCTGGATCCATAATAATAACCCATGATAATCAGAGATGGAAGCAGAAGTGTCTTTTTAGAATGTCTTGGTTCCATCCAGGACACTTACAGGATAACATAAGGACTTCACAGTGAGCCAAGTCAGAGAGAACTTCCCTGAGGATGGGACAACTAGGTTGAAAAAGGGAAGATGAGCTGAAGTCAACTAAGAAAGGTCATCTGAGACCTAGGGACAGGGAGAGCATGACCTGGCCCTACCAGAGGACAACAACCCATTCCAAGACTGAAGAAGGACATTATGCTGGAGCAGAAAGCCTTTAGGAAAATATGATGAACAGTTTGGAGAAAAATAAAACAGTGTGGGCTAGGTCACCAGGGCCTTGCCAACTCTGGTAGAAGTTGTCTGGTAGATGAAGTCCCCCAGAGCGATGCCATGAGGTGGCAGCATAATCATAGTCTCTATTGGTAAGGTTATTCACTTAGGTTTGTTTGTCCTACAGTTATGAAAAATAAAGACCCTACCAAAGCCAACTTAAAGAAGAAAGAATTTATTTTGGTATAGAATTCCATGGGGATTCAGTCTATCATGGTGTGGAAGACATGGCAGCAGGCAAAGAATGCAAGTATGGGGCTGCAGTCACGGAAAGGTCCAGTAGACAGAATTTGGTGGTTGGTTAGGTATTGGGGAAAAAAAGGACATCGGCGAATGTAGAATTACCTGGAAAATAACCCAGAACCTCTCTGAGGTGTTTATATTTAGCACATTGCCGATCTCATACCTACCAGTCTTCACACAAAATATCCAGTGTGTACCCCTGCCACACCCAAGAATCAGTACAGTACAGAATCAGGATGTTCCCGTCCTTGTAGTCACAACACATTTCTTGATGCGTTCTTAGATTTTCATCTTGTCCTGTTCTGTCATAATTGCTGGGAAATTAGGTTATTGGTCCTTGATCTTTTAGTTTTCTCCATTTGGCCCTAGGTAGGAACACCTAAGACTGGAAAAGATGAGAAGAATTGAAAAGATGAATCTCTTCCCTTGGAGTGTCCACAGGCATCAGCCAACAGAGATTGTGTCTGTCTCAGGTGCTTTCCCTTTCTACACACCTAAGTGTTTGCTTTTACCTTTCCTCTGATGCTCCTGGCTGATGCTTCTGGGCATAGCACTTGTCCATTTTGGTCTTCAGTCCATCACTGAGTTCTTTTTCATTATCCTTACTTTGACTTTTTAGTTCTTCTATCATTTAATGAAATGTTTCTTTGAGTTAAATTCCTTCTCCATGCTTAGCTTGACTTTATATTACATATAGTTCTCAAAGTCACTAAGATCAGAGATGAATTCTTCCCAAGTACTTAGCAGTGCTAAATATAATTAAATACAAATCTCCTTTCACCACCTACACTAAGCCAGGCTGACCCATGTCATTGTTGACTTGAGGGCTTCAGTAGTTCCTTGAAGTGTCATGGATTGTAGCAAAATCAAGTGGGATTTTCAGCCAGAGTAATCTAGTTTTAAGTCTTGCATTCACTAGTCATATGATGCTATAGGCAAGTTATTACATTATCTGTGTTTCATTCACTCATCAGTTAAGTCCCCCTTGATGTTCAAAAGATTACAGACAGTGCAGACAAAGCAAATGGCAGTTTTTGATGATTCTTAAAGGCGATCCCAAGTGTTGTGTTTTAATTGGGCATGTGGGGAAGGGAGATAAGTTGGTAAGACAGCAACTGATTTACCCGTATGCTACCATACTGATCTAAGCACTGGTGGTCAGAATACAGAGGACATACACTCTGGCACTTGGATAATCCCACAAATGTGTACAGTGAAGTCTTTAAGCCATCTAAGTACACTTCATGAGAATTCCAAAGTAGCATGGAGACCAATGACCTAAGGGGAAACATAGGCTGTTTTATTCATATCACCCTGATCTCTGTTACCCTCCACTTTCTTCCCATGTAGCAATGGCCTCTAAAACCTTAAGCATCATCTTTGTTAAGAAGCTCTAGGAGTGGGCTGGAGAGATGGCTCAGCGGTTAAGAGCACTGACTGCTCTTCCAGAGGTCCTGAGTTCAAATCCCAGCAACCACATGGTGGCTCACAACCATCCGTAATGAGATTCGATGCCCTCTTCTGGTGTGTCTGAAGACAGCTACAGTGTACTCATAAATAAAATAAATAAATAAATCTTAAAAAAAAAAAAGAAGCTCTAGGAGTATAAAAAGTTTGCTACAGTAGTTATTGCACAGAAATTAGTGCCAATTAGTGACACTTAAGAGGTATCTTGTGGCTCCTTGGCTTTCTATAGCATATGCCACAAAGCCGACTTGGTGGTTTTAAGCTTGCTTGCCAACCAACTAGACGGTGCTAAAAAGGAAATCTTTAATTGAGGGTTCAGTGTCACCAAATCCTCAATCTGATTTATATCTATTATGACTCTGCACAGATTTCATCCAAATTCAGGTCAACTTCCCAAGAATAACTCTCATGTCAGAGTAGTCTGTGGACAACTCCAAAGGAAAATTTTATTCTGAATTAATTCTAGAATCCTGGGTTGGAGAGATGGCCCAGTCATTAAACATTTGCTGTGCAAACTGAAAACATGAGTTTTGAACAGGTGTGGTGATCTAATCATATAGTCACAAGGCTAAATGGAAGAGACACAAGATCATTGGCCCAGCAGTGTAGCCAAGCAATGAGCTTCAAGGTCAGCAAGAGCCTCTGTCTCAAATGAACAAGGTGAAGAGCTATAAAGAAAGATGTCTAACATCTCAGGACTCCACATGTGCAAATGCAAGCATATCTGTATTCCTACACATGTATGCACACATGTGCCCACATTATAGTGACATCACAGACAGTTTCTCTGACACAATGCCTTTATGCACTGTTGGAATGAAGACAATGTTTTCAGTTTTACTGTACCCTGTTTTAGATACCTTCCTCATTTCTGCACCATGATACCTTACAAAAGCAATGTAAGGAAGGGTTTATTTTCCTCACAGTTGGAAGGGATTCAGTCTGTTATTATTGGGTGGATGTGGTAGAAGTGTAAGACTCCTGATCGCATTGCAATTGCCATCTAGAAAAGAAAGAGAACCGAGCACCGTTGTTCAGCTAGCCCTCTGTCTCTTGCCCTATTTTATACATTCTAGGCTGCCACCCCAGCTAAACCTCTCTGGAATTACCCTGAAAGACATACTCAGGGATATGTCTCCTGAGTGATTCCAGTTCAGTCAGTGGGCAAGGAAGAATAACCATCACAGACTCCTTCTTCTCACCATTTTCTCGTAAGTGTAAAGGAATTCTCAGTCTCTCTTCCCTCTATCAGACACCTAAGTATATGTTAGTATCTGTTTTGTGCTATTCACCAGCCTAGCTTCAGTAGAAGATTAGTTGAATTGATTAGTTTTTGTTACAGGACAATTAATTATTGGGCTGACATTTACCGCATGCCTAGGGTGTTAAGTGTTAAGTGCACAGTCATGTTCCAGGGCTTTTCTTCCAGTTAATTCAACAAATACATTCTAACTGCCTTCTTTATCCCAGCCACTGTTTAGTTGCTGAGACAAGGCTCTGAGAAATGCAGAACTCTCTTTCTTTATGGAACTACATTTTAGCCTTGAGACATTCTCAATAAATAAGACCAGTAATTAGAACATTGACTATCTCGACTGATAAATGCTAAGGAGAAAAATAAAGCCGAGGAATTGAATGTTGAGACATGGGAGATGGGACCACTGTCACTGAGACCTAGAGCTGTGACCCAGCACCTGGCCATTTGGTCTCACCTTCTTGAATTGATCCGTTGTTGAGCTCAGTTAGAGAGTCAGATACAATCTTAAGATTAAAGTCAGTGAGAAAAATCTAAGCCATCTAAACCACGTGCTCTAATTCAAATACTCAACAAAGGGATCCAAACATACCAACCAACATCGGGGTAGCCCCTTGCCCAGAATTCTCTTTGAGATTTCTCCAGCTACAGAGGTTGTTACCAAGGTAGGATTTCAGAGATGCTAGATTTCCAGCAATAATAGCTCCAAAACCACACTAAAATAACACTCTCGCTCTCTGGTATCACATCTTTCTCCATCTCTCCCAGACCCCAGGGAGAGAGGAAAGATCAGATTTAAATTACTGGTTCTACAGCCACTCCTAAGCTTCCAGCTCTGTGAAGAACCAGACACTGTTCTGGACACTTTCCTTCCGTTGATTGTTTCTTGAGTCTTAGGAGGTTTTTAGAAATATCTGTGTGTATTGTTTCCTTAATCTTCTCAACGACTCTCTTGTGCTGTAGTTATATTTGCGTACAATAAAGCTGAAGCATCAAGAAAATTAAGTCATTTGCCTCAAGTAGGAGTAGAGCTAAGACCTGCACTCCAGCAGTCTGACTCTAGAACATTCTTTCTGATAGGCATGCTGAGTCTCTCGAGAACACAGGAAAGTAGTACTTTCATAGGGGAAGTAGGTACTCATTTACTGAACTGCCCACACAATCCTTAATCCTACAAGGTTCCTTTGCCCTTTTTCTTTGCCCTCTTTGTCTTCCCTTCCTCCCTTCCCGCCCCTTCCTTTCATTGCCAGTTGGGGCATGAATGCCATCTCTCTGTCCCACATTGCTATTGAGATTCTTGCTGTGAAAAACAATCTCCTTCTCAGACTTTTCCATTGAGCAATAGCTTTTCTGGGCAAATAGAAACCATAACAGGACTGAATGTAAAGATTTTTCCCTTGGTGTCCTTCCTTCTCACTGCCAGCCCCCCTCCTCAGCCTCCAGAGCAGTAGTTCGGGCTCAGAATCCCTTTGGGGGAATCACATATCTGACAACCTGCAATGCATATCACATATTTACATTATAATTCATAACAATAGCAAAATTACCGTTATAACATAGCAACACAATAATTTTCTGTTGGGGGGGGTCACCACACATGAGTAACTGTATTAAGGGGTTATATCATTAGGGAGCTTGAGAACTACTGTTCTAGAGAATGCTAAAGTTGACCTGTAAACATCTAGAAAGCTGCAGTTTCTATCGCCAAGCCCAGGAATGCGTTTCCCAGAGTCTACAGAACAAAGAAAGTACCTAATAGGAATCTACCACCCATTGGGAGAGTAAAGTCTTCCCTTTCCTATTTGCCCTCTCTGTTCTTCTTCTCTTCCAAAACTATTTCTGTGTTAGACATTTTGCCTATAATGGTCTGAGGCAGGGGGAGGGATGGAAGTTAGAGTTATGCGTAATGAAGGAAAGAAGAGAGATCTTAAGAAATCATTAAAAATAGGAGGTAGACATAGGATGCAGAGGCCATGAATAACTATTAAAAAATGTGGTTTGCTGGATATAACAGAATAATAGCACATATGAAATCACAGCAGTTGCAACAGCATCTGCAAGACCCATACAAGCTCAAACCAGACGAAATCTCTGCACAAAGGGGGCAGGTACCCATGAAGTCCCATGCCTAACTGAGGAGCTCTTGGTAGATGATAGTTACTGAGAGAAGGTGTGAGCCCTGATATGTACAGTATGCTGCAGTGGGGTGACCACATTCCAGAGAGTATAGAGCCAACACTAATTAGGCTTATTGGAAGAGTTTAAAGAAATGAATGTACAAAATTAGATGGGTATAGAATGGGGAGCAGACTTCAGAAGAGTTGCAAATAATCCTGATTATTATAGGAACATAGTGTATGCACCTTTGAAATAACTAATAAGCATATGTATTTAAAAGCAAAGCAAAGAGCAAACCAACAAAAGAAATCACTACTGTAAAATGGGATTCTTGCATTCCCTAGTCCTTCAAATATAGGAACATTTTGAAGCTGTTACATTGTGTGAAGATTCTATGGAACGTGCTCACTATAAACCTAGAATCAGACAGAGATGACACTGTGACCCTCAAGGCATTCAAAACATAAATTAAGTCTCATAATTAAATCCCTTAAAATTATGTATTGTTCTCAGTTGTGGAGGCTTCAGAGAAGTAAATTGGAAGTGCTGATTTGAGTGGGAATATAGGTATTGCTCAGTGTGAGAAGCTTAATACTGTGCAGTGTGTGTGTGTGTGTGTGTGTGTGTGTGTGTGTGTGTGTATGTGTGTTTCCTCATTAAGAAGTTCAAGTGGAAGTGTAGCATAACGTTAGTATATCTTATTTGCATCTCTTCCCTCCTTTGCCCTCTACCTTCTGCCTCCCCTGCTTCTATGTGAAATATGAACCACTTCCAAACAACTTAAACTTGAAGACCTACTTAGTTTCTCAGGCTCATTACCAAGGATTTAAAACTGTTCTATTCATCCGACAACAATGGTTTCCATGGCGATGACTGCAACACATGACATCCCCTGCAGCTCAGCTTAAAAAATGCACCCACAGAAATGGCTGAACATCAACACATTCTCCAGGAAAAAGCAAGGCCGGTCTTCTCTGGCTCTGAGTTTCAGAATTAATAATGAAAAATAATGAAAAATAAAGCAAGCCATGGTTGATTTCTTTGTATAATATTGATCTTCCTTCTCTCTTTATGTCCACCCATTGCACTTATGAAGGTATAATTTCCTGTTACAAGCCTCTGGAGTTGCATTGATGTGAAAATCGCCAGGGACAAAGACAAAAGGGTTTGATCAGAATTTCCACGACTACTTTTATTAGTTTCTGATCCTTTAATTATCATATCTTGCTCCTTCTGTTCTATGACCAATAAATTTTATTTTAATTTAGAGCACCTATACATATTTGTTGGAGGATAATTATATATACATTTATATATATACATACATACACATACATACATAAACACATATAGATGACTATATATGCATGCATGCACATACACATTTTTTTCTCACAACGTACATCACTTCTGAGAGACTGAATGCCATTGTAGAAAGTTAGGCTGAGGCACCACCTTCAATATAATCTGCCTTCCCTTTCTGCTTCTCTCCAAGAAAAATAAACAGAAAGTTCACTTAAAACTTACTCCTTGAAAATAACTGCTCACATAAAACACGCAGACCAGGATGTCCCCTTCGATGGAGCAGTCCTGCAGAGTGTCAGGCACACTGTATTAGCTATTTTCAAAACAACACTATTAAAACAGAGTCTTCCCTTTTATGAACATTAATAAACATAGGCGCATATAGTGAGATATGTCCTTGACCATACAGCCACAATTTTTAAATTTGGGGGGAAAAAAGCCTGGCTCTACAGGCTGTGCTTTTTAATTAATTGATAAAAGGGCTTATTTTCTGGTTCAGGTTTGAGAGATGGCAGAAGGGAGTGAAATGTTCAGTCAAGTGGCCCAGGCTATTATCTGGGCATTTGAAGTCCCTGTGTATTTACTGAGACAATCATAAATAAGTCCCTTACAGCTTTCGTCTCCCTCATTTTTCTAGAAAATATTAATAGCGATGTTGACCTGCTTCTCTGGGCTATGTTACAACAGTCAAAAAATAACCACGAGGTGAGAGTTCTGAAATGCCAGCCAGTGACAACAGTGTTCAGAATCCCACAGGGACGGACAGATGTAAGAGGAATGCAGAGAGAGAATACATTGAATCTGAGGTTTTTAAACCTGCACTTGGGAGATGGGCTTGCCCAAATGAAAACGAATGCAATGATCCAATTAGCCTCATTCTGTCTGACCCTCAACGCCCGTGCTAGATGAGCAACACAGATCCTCAGTGTAATTTCTGCAAGACCTGGCTCTTGAAGTGCGAAAGGCCCCTAAGAGAAAACTATCCAGGTCATTCCTGGCTGTTTCTGGTCTAAGAATGCATAGGGCCCTGGAAGGCTTAATGTGTGTACATAAATTCTCCACTAGGAAGAGTTTGGGATTTACAGGTTTCCTTTTAATAAGCGTGTCAGTAGTGCAAAGATCTGTTATCCAAAGCCTGAGAGCCTATTTGTATAATCATTAAATAAGGAGCTACATTAGCTTCGTATTAAGGTAATAGCTATGCTTATCTAATTTTGCATTTACTTTACTTAGGCTCAAGCCTTAATGATGTATGATACCTTTAATTAAGGGTCGGCAATTAATGAGGCAGTTGAGGTTACTGTACTTGACTTTGTGTTTTAGTTAGCAGAAATTAAACATGGATGGAGCGTTGCATCATTCTCTCTTTTGGCTGCACTTGTGAAACTATGTAAAAGAAACCTTTGGAGATAATGCAGAATTCTGTCCTGATACATAGACTCCCAGATGTTTGTTCATGTGACAAGCATTTATTCAGCACCCTAGGAAACAAAAGAGAAGCATGCACAGTCCTTGCCCTCAAGGAACTCTGAGTGTAGGGATAACTACATTAGGCTTTAACAGACATCATTTAAAGGAAGCCTCCTGGGGGAAGATGTGAAATCTAATCTATAGACAGGATCAAAGCAAGGCATGGGGCTTGGAGGATTTTCAAGGATTCTTCTTCATCCTTACAGCAAAGCACAGGGAAAAGGATGTGTCGGAATGTTTCCTAATTGCTGATGGTTGTGTTAGCCTCTTGTAAAGACATTTTGCAACAACAGAAAATACAATGTTCTTGGGGGCTTTTTAACTTTCAGGAAAAGAAGACTAAGCAACCACATTGAGTAAGTCATCGGGTTTCTGTTGTTTGTTTCTCACTTACCTAAGTGAATCACACACACACACACACACACACACACATTTCCTGTGGTATTAAAAAGGGTACTTTTTAAAGGAATTTTCTAAGCCTGTTATTTTGTAATCTGTAAGGTACTTGGAAATAAGTTACTCTCCTAGAATGGGTTTTTTCCCTATATCCCTACTTTAGTACTAGAGACTTCTCAGCTATTTCTACAGTTATACAAGCTATAAGTAAAAAACGGGCATGATATTTTGACTTTAAGAGGTATGCATACTTAAATATATACTTGAATATATGTATGCATATATGTATGCATATATATTCATATTTAAGTATTAGTCACATCTGCCACTAAGATAAAAGTGAAGAGGATCATTATGCAGAAATGGATAGTATTCATTCAAGAAAAGAATGTCTTAATGAAATATGAAAGGGTGAACTTTCTGGATACATTTATTCTACGGGAACTAATAGATGCAAATAGATTCAGTAAGTGCACTAAGCATCCCCTCTCTTGCTAAGTCAGTTTTAATGAAGAACTGGGAAGGCATAGAAGGGAAGGAGTTCATTTTAAAATAACAACAAAAAATGTGTTTTATTTCTAACAAATAAAATGGGGAGAAATAGTACATTGACTGGAAAATTCACTGGACATTGGTTTACATCCTGATTTTCCATGACTAGATCAATTAGGCCTCAGCTATTGTTGTGGGTCCCCTGAGAGGCTGACTCTGGAGAGTACCATGCTGGGGGAGGGGAGGTTCCTGAGGTCTGAATACCATAGTGAGTCAGTATTCAGGAAAAGCAAAATAGTAAGAAGAAGAAGTTTGAGCAAGTGAGAAGCTGAGCTTTAGTGTGGTCTCAGTACAGCCTGAAGGGCTAAGAGTAAAGCTCAGTGATAGAGCTCTTGCCTAGCACATGTATGGACCTGGGTTTACTCCCAGCAGCGCCTTCCATGCCTCCAAAGGGACTGTGACTGTCAGGGGCTCTAAAGTAGATGATAAGCTAGAACTTCCCTGAATTGAGGAGATCCAGGAGGGTGTAACCGCTGCGTAGATCATCACCTAGAAGGATAGGCGCTTCCCCAGGAAATAGTCATGACTCTGGTCATGTAGGTCTCCTCAGAACTGGCACATCTGGGTGAATGGCATCAGTCAATGACTTTCCAATCATTTGAAGAAATATAGTCTGTAAAGCAGTGTCTGAGTAGCACACTACAGCATCTTCACATAGAAGCTCAGAGCCAGACCTTCATTTATTTGACAGCTACTGATGGAATTCCTTCAGTCATTAGTCAATCACAATGGCCTGTGAAAAAAAATGATGGACAAGCCATCCTGATCCATCTTTTCCCTCACTAAATACTTTCTTTAGATGATGCAAAAAGATACACAAACTAATTATAGAGAGCCATAACTATGCAGAAAAGACTAAATATAGAAGGTATACTGAAGAACAGGCCAATAAAACTTTTTCAAATAGGTTGTATTAAAGCATGAGCAGAAAATGTTGGAGTATAGAAAGATAGAAAGAAGACTAGGTACTGGGAAATATTTCCTACAATAAAATAGAAGAGATGTAGTGAGAGATACAGTAAGAGATTCTTTACAGGTCATTGGCATCTTCGTAAGACTCTTTTAAGGTAGGTGAGATGGAAGGGAAGAATAGCACATCAGAAATGATGTTGTAAGACCATAAACCTGAAGGAGACCTAATTTAAAGATGTACTTGCTCACGAAGGTGTTGTGATAAGTTCATGTGTTGACCCTATGTTTTCTCTTCCAACTTATGCCAGTGAAATATAAGTTCTAAAAATTTTGTTAAAAAAAATAAGATTATTATCTCCAAGTACTTAGAAACAGAACAAAAAGGAATAAAATGAAGAAACTCAAGGTGTTGGGCTGATAGTAACCCATATACAATAAGCATCCATGCCTATGAAATTTGGTTTTTCAAGGTAAAGCGAATGAGTTTTATTGCAGATTCACTCTTAAAGTTAGAACTGGGACTGTGTATCTGTGAAGTTAAGAAGGAGGAGGAGAGGGAGAAGGAAAAAGAGGAGACAGAGAAAGGAAGGAGAAGGAAGAGGAGGAGGAGGAAGAAGAGGAAGAAGAAGAAGAAGAAG
>NW_021604604.1:13741741-13809607 GCF_004785775.1 Grammomys surdaster | reverse complement strand
GAGAGAGAGAGAGAGAGAGAGAGAGAGAGAGAGAGAGAGAGAGAGAGGAGAATAAATTTAATAAACAACAGAAGGAGCAATCCCCAACGCTAGAGAGATGAAGACAGACAGACCCCTGAAGTCAGTGACCAGTAACACCAGACCTACTCTAAGCCACCCTCTCAAAAACAGCAACAAATAAAACAAAAACAACAGCAGCAGCAACAACAAAAACCCCAACTATTTCTCCAGAGATCTAAGGTTGACCTCTATCCTCCAGAACCATGCATACTCACATATCATATATGCATCCCCATGAACACATATCTACACACATGCAATACCAACACACACACAAACACAAAAGAAAGCAAAGACACCTCAACCATGGAATAAAGAACGCAAAAATGGCAGAGGGAGAAAGGCAGAGGGAGGCATCATTAGATGCTCTCGGAGGTCAAACACATAGCAGTGGGATATTGGCGGGATATATGCCAATAGCATTCTATGATTCTTCTGGCAGATTTCAGAGGACTGTTAGAATAGGGCAATCATGAGTGTAAGTAATGAATTCAACCAGAAAATTGAAATTTAGACAGAAGAGCTATGGATTGATAGAAAAAATTCGTTGATCAGAATGAGGAGGAATTGAGAATGAAGCAAAAGACAAAATATCAAGAATCCAATGGGATAAAAGGATGGTGATTTCTGTGACTGACAGAAAGTGTAGGTCAGGTTGAGCAATGCATCAGTGGAGCAGGCTGATTTAGAAGTACTTAGCATCTTTTCCCAATCTCTTGGTTGACATTTTGTCCTATTGACAGTATTTCTTGCATTACAAAAGCTTTGCCATTTTATGAAGTCCCATTTGTCAATTCTTGATCTTAGGACATAAGCCATTGGTGTTCTGTTCAGGAGCTTTTCTCCTGTGCCCATGTGTTCGAGGCTCTTCCCCACTTTCTCTTCTATTAGTTTCAGTGTAGCTGGTTTTATGTGGAGGTCCTTTATCCACTTGGACTTGAGCTTTGTACAAGGAGATAAGAATGGATCAATTTCCATTCTTCTACATGCTGACTTCCAGTTGAATCAGCACCTTTTGTTGAAAATGCTGTCCTTTTTCCACTGAATGGTCTTAGCTCCTTTGTCAAAGTTCAAGTGACCACTGGTATGTGGGTTCATTTCTGGATCTTCAATTCTATTCCATTGATCTTCTTGCCTATTTCTATACCACTACCATACAGTTTTTATCACTATTGCTCTGTAGTACAGCTTTAGGTCAGGGGTGGTGATTTTCCCCCAGAAGATCTTTTCTTGTTCAGAGTAGTTTTTGATATCCTGTTTTTTGTTTTGTTTTGTTGTTGTTTTGTTTTGTTATTCCAAATGAATTTGAGAATTACTCTTTCTAACTCTGTGGCAAATTGAGTTGGAATTTTGATGGGGATTGCATTGAATCTGTAGATTGCAATCCTACATCTGATAGTGAGCTAGTATCCAATATATACAAAGAACTCAAGAAATTAGACTCAGGACAATCAAATAACCTTTTAAAATGGGGTACAGTGTGAAACAAAGAATTCTAACTGGAGAAACTCAGATGATCGAAAAGTACCTACAAAAATGTTCAACATTCTTAGTCATCACGGAAATGCAAATCAAAACAATCCTGAGATTACACCAGTCAGGATGGCTAAGATCAAAAACTCAGGTTATAGCAGATGCTGGTGAGGATATGGGGAAAGAGGAACACTCTGCCATTGTTGGTGGGATTTCAAGCTAGCACACCCACTCTGGAAATCAGTCTGGTGGTTTCACAGGAAATTGGACAAAGTATTACCTGAGGACCCAGTCATTGGTCCCACTCCTGGGCATATACCCAAAAGATGCTCCAACATAGCAGTCCTATTTATAATAGCCAGAATCTGGAAAGAACTTGGATGTCTTTCAACAGAGGAATAGATACAGAAAATACTCCAGTAACACACTGGAGTATTACTCAGCTTAAAAGCAATGAATTCATTAAATTCTTAGGCAAATGGATGGAACTAGAAAATATCATCCTGAGTGAGGTAGCCCAATCACAAAAGAACACACATGGTATGTACTCACTGACAAGTGGCTATTAGTCTAAAAGCTCAGAACACCCAAGATACAACTCAGAGACCACATGAAGCTCATAAAACAGGAAGACCAAAGTATGGGTGCTTCAGTCCTTCTTAGGAATAACAAAATACTCAAGGGAGCAAATACAGAGACAAAGTGTGGAGTAGAGTCTTGAGGAGGCTCCGTCTGGAGACTGCCCTTCCTGAGGATCCATCCCATATACAGTCACCAAACACAGACACTGTTGTTGATACCAGGAAGTGCATGCTAGGAGCCTGATATACCTGTCTCCTGAGAGGCTCTGCCAGAATCTGACATATACAGAGGTGGATGCTTGCCGCTAACCATTGAAATGATCATGAGGTCCCCAATGGAGGAGGTAGAGAGAAGACTGAAAGTGCTGAAGGGACTTGCGGCCCCATGGGAAGAATGACAATAGCAACCAACCAGAGCTCCCAGGGTCTAAAAGGCCAGCCTGGGAACACACATGGAGGGACCCATGGCTCCAGCTGTATACGCATGTAGTATGGCCTTGTCAGGCACTGGTGGTAGAGGAAGATCTTGGTCCTGTGAAGGTAGGATGCCCCAGTGTGGGGGAATTCGAGGTCGAGGAGGGGGAAGTGGGTGGATGGGTGGAGGCACACCCTCATAGAAGCAGCAGGAGGGGGGATGGGATAGGGAGTTCCTGGTGGGGAGGGAATGGGGAAAGGCAATAACATCTGAAATGTAAATAAGTAGAATATCTAATAAAAAAAAAAAAGATGTACTTGAGTGGTCATTGAGAACAGCTTTAACAAATGTGTCTTACTCCTAAATAATACTGACAACCACTATGAACGGGATTCACTACAACAGAGGTGGTGGTGTGGTAAACTGCCCTAGACAACCAATCTTTGAAGAATTCCTACCTCAAGCCAGAAGTTAGATAGAAAGGAAATTCAAAGATTTGGTTTTGCTTATTCAAGACAGTTAATTATTGTTGTGACCTATTGTTCTTTCTAGATGTGTCTGTACTAGATGTTGTGATTAGTTCCAAGGCTTTTGCATAACATGTTCATTGTCTTACAGTTCCAGTGTCCAACTGTCCTGGGAAATTGTATATCATTCTTCACTGAGCCATTAGTAATCTTCAAGGAACTTTCAGGACAATAAAATTAAAGCAGGAATGAGAGATTTATAGCTATTTTAATCATGTTTTGATAATTATATCAAATTATGTGTGCATCCCAATGTAGAGAGATAAAATCTGCTTCTGAGCTCAGAAGTCAAGTTCATTTGCTGCTCTTGCAACAAACTTGGTGTAGTTCACAGCACCCACACTGGGCAGCTCACAACTGCCTGTAACACTATCTCCAGGGAATATGACATTCTCTTTTAGTTCGTTAGTTAGTTAGTTAGTTAGTTAGTTAGTTAGTTAGTAAGTTAGTGCATTAGTTGATTAGTGAGACAGGGTTACTCTATGTAGACCTGGCTGTCCTAGAACTCATTCTGTATATCATGCTAGGCTCAAACATAGAGACCTGCCTGTCTCTGCCTCCCAGGTGCTTGGATTAAAGGCATGTGCCAATCATACCTGGCCTCTAACTTCTGTTTTTAAACCTCTGGGAGCACCTACATCCATGTGCATATACTCGCACACAGACACATACATGCAATTTAAAAGAATAAAATGTTTTAAAACTCTCTTTGCAAATTAATTAAATCTTAAATAAGGGTCTGATCAAATAAGGAATTAAATATTTCACATGATTAAAAATAATGAAGTAAAGGTATTTATTGACCTCTTCAAACATTTATTTATGTTTTCTATGACAACAAAGTCTCTGTTGCAAAGAAGTTTAAAACAAAGGCCACTTCTTTCTGGGTCATTCGCTGTTATATTTATAATATATGTAACTTTATACAAAAGCCCAAAATACTAAATGACAAATAGAAATATTACTTTCAAATGCTCTGAATATTAATAGAGAAAATGATTAATATGATATGATGTGATACAGGGTCTAAGAGGGTTTTTTCCCTCTCCTTCATGTGTATGTGGTGTGATTGTGTGTGATTGTATGTGTGTGTGTTCACATATGTTGTGGGCACATGTGTATAGGTGTATATGCTCATGCACCCATGTAAGCATGCATGCAGAGGTGTGATGTTGGTGTCTAGATTCATTTCAGATCACTTTTCTACCTTATTCATTTAGGTAAGATCTCTCAATCAAACCCAGAGTTCATCAATATGGGGAATCTCTCTAGCCAACTTTCTCTGGGGATCCTCTGTCTCTGACTTACAAGAGTAAAATTACAGGTGGGAACTTAACTACAAAGCCACCTGTCTCCCCACCTGGAGAGTCTATATTTTAAAAAGAAGTTGGAAAGTTAAAAAAAAAGTGCATTTGTATCTTTTAAAAAATGGGTTGCAGAAGATGCACATGATAAAACCAACTCTCAAAGTATGTTCATATGAATAGAGAATTAAAGATTAGATGTCACAGCTCTTAATGTTATTTCTGGCCAGTGGGCGGCTCAAACAAATTGTAAATGAAGGAGTAGCACAGAACCCACTGATGACAATATAGAAGGACTGTAAACAAGAAGCATTGGAAATGTGACACTATCAGTGGTGTAGGGTGGTGCAGGCAGGAATCAAAAACTGTTTATGGCAGTGTAAAGAGCTGGAAGAGAAAGATGTTGTGATCATCTGAAAGACTTTCTTACTAATTACTAACAATATGCTGACCAATGGGAATAAAGCAAGGGCTCAAAAAGTCTAATCAGAGATCAGCCCAATTAAGAAAGGTATGAGGAAAATAATGGCAGACTACAGAGATGAGTCCATGGGTGAGAGCACTTGTTTCATGAGCAGAAGAGCCTGGGTTTATAGCCCCCAAGGCCCATGGAAAAGGTTAGGCCTGCCAACACACTTACCTGCTGTTTCCATAGAAGAGAGTGAGGGGACAAAGACAAGAGGGTCACTGAGGTTGCTGGCTGCTGGCCTAGGTCTAGGTTATGAGAAAACTTCCCACAAAGGAATAAGAAGAGTGATAGATCAAATATTCAGCATCCCCTTCTATCATTTTCATACATGTATATATGCATGTATTCATAAACCTCACTCAAGCATGTATGTACACACACACACATGTACACCAATGAAAATAATGGCAAACAGATATAAAAAAATGTTTTATCTCCAAGTATTGATGTCTCGTGAAGAGTAATACATGCACACAGTCTCAAAATTTTAGCTGACAGTGTGTATATTGTTTAAACTCAAACAAATGAGTCCTTATTGAGTTGTTTTTGTTAGACATAACTACACTTAATAATATTTCTAAATGTCTTAACAATGGAAGAATGAATGTAAGTACAGCCATTTGCCATCTTAGGAATGCAGTGTGTCTCTGAGCCAAATGCTTCGACTAAGGCAGCTTGAACATGCATAAGCAGATATAATAGTGAATATAATCCATCAGGAATTCATTCTTTCCTTTTCTTAAATATAAATATGCTCCAACAGAAACACATCATCAATTTTTGGTGGTTTTAACGATTGAACCCAGGGCTTTGTCTCATTTAGGGAAGCACTCTCAAAATTAACTCTTGGCTCTCTCTCTCTCTCTCTCTCTCTCTCTCTCTCTCTCTCTCTCTCTCACCCACTCTTTCTGTGTGTCTCTGTCTTTCTCTCTCCTCTGTGTGTGAACACACATGTGTGTGCACATGGACTTGCATGCACATGTGCATGCACACTTGCATGTTCTCATATAGAAAGTCTTGGAGGAGATAAGGTCAGGCACCCTACTTTTGTATTTTTTATTTTCACTGAATCTGGAGATCAGTGTTTTTCAGGTAGGTTAAATGACCAGATATCCTTTTGTTCCATCTTTCATGGCCCTGGGGCTACAAGCACACATGACATGGCAGGCTTTTGATGTGGGTGTCAGCAATCTAAAATCAAGTCATCATGTTTGTGCAGGAAACACATTTTTCCCACCAAGTCATGCTCCTAGATCTACTAACTCATTTATAATGGGTATTAATTATCGATGGAAACATAGATAATGCCTAATGTAGAATAAAGTTCAACTTATGAATGGATTTATAGTAAATCCATTTGTTGTGTTTATATTGCACTCCTTGTTTCACTTTATTATTGTTTGGTTTTGGACCCCAGGACATGAGACTGAGGTGAACATTTCACATACCAAAGCAGACCTGGCTTCCAGATTCTCCCAGCATTCTTCAGACCCTACCTGGCATACCCTGTTCCAAATCCTGAACTTTCCAGCCCAGGAGCTGGACTGCCCTTCCCCCAGAGAGTCTTCCCTATATAATCCAGACATTTTGTTTTTCTCTCCTTCTCTCTTTTTCTCTCCCTCCCTTACCTCTCCGTTCCCCGTGGTGACTTTCCTGGCCTTCATCCTTGGGGCCAGTGAACTTGCTCACCCAATAGTAGCTTTCCAATAAATCTGTCTTTAATAGAATCTAATCTGGGTTGAAATGGCTCATTTTACAGGTGGTAGAGAAATAACCTATCAATTCTCAAAGCTTATGAGCTGAGGTTGATGGTAACTAATATAAAGTCTTTAAAAATTTGACTTTCAAAACACTTGACCCAGCCATATATTCCTTTGCTATATGTGCTATATGTAGCATTTCAGACAAATTTTTTTTCAGAAAGCAGAATCCATTCTACCACCGTGGAAAAGGATTACTGCCTAAACAGAAAATGTCAGTGTCTGACTGTCCTAACATCAGATTGATCTGAGACGTTCCAAGAACTGAAAGCCTAGTTTTAATTTGCTAACTATGAGTCAACAGAACCAACTAAAATAGTTCCAACACAGAATGTTCACTAAATGTTAGGATTCCTACAAAAGACATGTTACCCACTTAAATTACAAATAAGTTAAGGGGAAAAACTAAGGTGTATTATTGATTTGTGTGATAGTCAGATAATCTAACTAAAATTGAACAACACAAGAAAACATTTTTAAAGATTGTGTTTATGGACTCCTTTGACCCATAACAAGATCAAGTACCATGAGCAGCCATGACCTTCAGGCTTAGAAGGATAAATCTTATTGAAGTAGATTTATCAATCGATTTTGCTAAAACTACAGAGAACTGTGCTTCAGATACCTCATTGTTTCACTATGTGACTGAAACGTTAGCCAGGGATATTTTTTTTTCTGTTTTTCACATGACCAAAATGGTAAATATTCTGTTCATCCCTGTGAAGAGGTAGAGATGGTAGCAGGGAGTCAGACACAAGAAAAACTAAAGGACTAGGAAGGCTCAGAGGGCTGGGTGTAGTAGCTGAGAGTCCTACCACTTGTCTATCTGAAGTGGGTAGTTGGCATGGAAGGGGAGCTGCCTGGACTTTCTGGTTCTTTTTTTCTTTAGCGAAGTGCCAGCTAATGAGCATCAGCAAGAGCTTTCTCTGGTTGTTCTGATCAGATTCCCATGAAAGGCTTCAGATGTTAATACATGCTACTGCTGGATCCTCCCAGTGGTTATGCAAAGAAGCAGAATGTCTCTGATACAAGCACAGGTTCTCACAGGGGAGTCAAATGACCCAAGATTGTAGCTTGAGTTCAGTGCTTACAAATGCATGAATTTGAGAAAATTGTTCAAGCACCAGTGTATGTCTATAGGATGTGCACAGAAATAGAAACTACTCCAAACCATGGCGGACATGGTTAGCCTTGCATTTTGGTTGATATCATGGGGTGACTTGGAAACCTTGAAAGCTTGATGTTGTCACTGTACTATGCTACTTTTGTGGATGGCCTTCATTTTCCTGGGATGACTTGGTTTTTTTTATTTCAAATTTCCACTAACCGTTTTTTTTTTTTTCATCAAACTAGAAATCTTGGCAAAACAAAACAACAAACAAACAAACCAAAAACACATTTGTCTCAAGGTTTCCCCTATTCCTTACTCTCAGTTCTATCTATTCTGTTTTTTTTTTCTTGATTATCATCTATTTACAGTTTACATGCACACTGTCTGGTACATTATCCTAAATGACCTAAAGATAAACTAGTACTTGACTTACTTGTGCCTGCAGGACATTGAGTTGTATGATAGCACAAATAAAATGTAGCTGAGAAATATGTGAGTGAAAATTCCATTCTCATTTTGGAAGCCAAACTGGAAGAGGCTGTTCTCTCCCTCAAACAGGATCCTATATCCACATCTGCTTTTGTAGAAGGAAAAAGATAAACTAACCATGCATGTAGAATACAGACATCCTAGCAGTCTTAGATCATAGATGAGAGGCAGGATAATGTATTTGCAGCAAGTATATAAGCATACACAGAAATGGAGGCCTCAAGGTAGGAAGCCAAGTACCATGAACCAAAAGTAAGTACTGAAAGAACTGTAAGATGTAAAGAGGAGAGCTTTAGATATACCCAAGGTTACTTGTACTTGTTAGATTTCTCAGCTTCTGCAGGCTGAGAAAACACTCTAAGTTCTCTATTATCCTTAGTAAGAGTGAAAAATCTGTGCTCTTTTTAAAAAACAGATTCATTTTTAAATTATTCTTAAGTTATTTTAGTGTGTGTGTGTGTGTGTGTGTGTGTGTGTGTGTGTGTGCATATCTATGAATATTCATTGAGATCACAAGAGGTTGTTGGATCCCAGAAAGCTGGAGTCAGTGGTGGTGAGCCACCTGCCATTAGTACTGGGATTTGACTGTGCTGGTATGAAAGAATCAGTAACACTCTTAATGGCTGAGCCATCTTTCCAACCCCTATAATTCTCTGCTATTGTTATAGAATTTGGCTTCAGTTGTACTAGCAAATTATTTTATCAATTTTCACAAGGTCTTCAGTTTTCATTTATTTGAGAAAGTATCTAATGAAAGAACATAGTCAGGGTCTGTCCTGCAAGACTGTTTAAGTTGGAATATTGATTTTCAAAGTGAGCCAAATACTACATAAGCGCATTCCAACCCTAAGCTATAATTATTTTAACCAAATGTGCATCTCTATGGACAGTCTACACTGATGTCATTGCTGCTTCTCAGAATGATGAGTTTGTTGCTCATGTTTCATCTATCGTTTTAAACCTGGATCCAAACACTCCTTACATATTCAGTTCAAAACTTGATATTGCTTCTTCCCATAAAACCTTAAACTAATGTTATTCTATACTGATTGCTGTAGAGCTCAGAATTTCTCTAGACTAGTCACACTGATGATGTCATTTGCATTCAACTGCCAGTATGTCTAAGAAATGGAGTGGCTCTTCAACTACACTATGATCTTTAGGTCCAGGGCTTGAACACTGTCTCCTCCCTACTTTTGAAACTTTCAAACTTCCCAATAGTTTCTCCTATATGGCAGGACATAGAAGAGTTGAAAGAAGTAAGTGCATGAAACAACAAAGACTTGCTACTAAGAGGACACTAGGATTCTTCCAGGACCTGCCTCCTTGATTTTCTAGATGGGTCTGAGAAAATGCATATCCCACCTAAAGATGTGCCTCACGTGGGGGAAGTTTAAGTGGATACTCACGGATCTGCAGAGTTTACTAGGTCATTATCCCTGTAGATTCTTCCCTGCCTTGTTCCTATTGGTTCTGAAAATTAACTGTACACATCCTCGATTAGGACTTCATCAAGATTTTTTTTTTTTATTCCCAACCGTTTTACACAAGAAATTCTCACGAGACCCTGGATATGTAAGTGAGTAGAATGGGCATCCAAATCATATGTTTACTGATAATAAATCATAAAGATTCATACTTTAAGTGAATTATTTTGCATAACACTTAGTAAGGTTGATAGTGAATTTATAAACAAGTAAGATAGGTGTGCTTGCTTACCTTTACATAAAGGATTAAACCCTGGCTGAATATTTGATCCTATGGGGCATAGGGCATCATCAATATTTTTTGAAGCTGACCAATATTTTGATTTTATAATAGCAAATATTAATAATGTTATTTTTGCATGAATATATAGTAGAAAATAGCTGAAATGTGTTTAGGATTATTGATGGTTCATACATTTAATCCTAGCACTTGGGGAGTAGAGGCAGGTAGGTTTCTCTGAGTTCAAGGCCAACTTACTCTCTGCAGATTCTCTCCACTGTGATGTTGTTTAATAAAGCATGTTTCTGCTTCTGCTTCCTCCATCTCCCTTATCATTTCCTGTTTCCCCATCCCCCCTTTATAGCCCTCCCCAGAGACTTTACCTCTTTTATGTACCATACGTCCCTTTTGCTACCCCTTACTACCTTCTTCACCTAATACTACCCTTTCTTGGTCTCCTTTCTACATTTATACTTTACCCTTATTTACACCTACATACATGCACACATAGATACATTGTAGAATAGGATCTACATATTATGAAGAACATGAAATTTCTGTCTTTCAGAGTTTGGACCACCTCATCCAAATAGTATTCCTTCAAGATTTATTGATTTTTCCTGCCAATTTTATTATTTAACTTTTCTTCATAGCTGACTAACACTCCAGTACAGATAAATGCCACGTTTTCATTATCTGTTCATCTGTTGATGGACATCTAGTCTGCTTCCATTCCCTTGTCATGGTGAATACAGAAGCAATAGATGTAAATGTGCAAGTGCTTCGGTCGTAAGATACACACCTTTGGGTCCATACTCAAGACTAGGGTCACATGATAGATCTCTTAATTTTAAAGAGCCTCCATACTGATTTCCATAAACTATGTTCTATTTGACCTTCATCAGCAGTGAATAAGGCTTCTGTTTCCCCACATCTTTACCAGAATTCATAGTTAGATCTCTTGATGCTTGCCAATGTGACTGGGGTAAGGTATTAGCTCAAAGTAGTGTTAACTTGCATTTTCCTGATAATTAGGGATGATGAGCACTTTAAAAAAAATACTCATTGACCACTTGTGTTTCTTTTTCTTTTAATCTGTTAACTGTAATATCTCCTTGGTTAATTGGCAGTATCATTTCCTTGATATTTAATATCTACAAGGTGTTTGTTTGTTTGTTTGTTTTTATAATTTCTGGACACCATCCCTGGACCTCAGCTACTGAAATTTTCCTCTCATTTTGAAGGCAGTTTGCTTGGCCGAAGGTTTCTTTTGCTGTGCGGACACTTTCTAATCTAATGTAACCCTGCCTGTTGACACTCACAGCTAGTTTGTCTGCTTCTAGAGTTTCATTCCCAAAGTTCTTCCTGGGCCATTATCTTGAAGAGCCTTCCATATGTGTACTCCAGCAGTTTCAATGTTTCTGGTTTTAAATTAAGAGATTTGTTCTATATATAGTTGAGTCTTACAAAGTCAAAGATACAGATCTAAGTGCTTTCTTCTTCAAGTGGATGTCAAGTTTTGCCAGCACCATGTACTATCTGTTTTCTACTGCATGTTGTTACTACCTTTCTAAAAACTTAGATTTATTTATTTCTTGGTTTTCAACTTTGTTTCGTTGGTGTGCTTGTCTTCAGCAATTTTTAAAGTCAAACATCCTAAGGCAATATAACTCCAAAATGTACTGATTTGAAATGTTGTGGTATAACTTTAGAAAGACAGTAGAAGAATACACTTTCCATAACAAAATGATAATTTTTCTGTAATTGCAGGAAACTACAATGAAACCAAAGTTCATACTGGACTATATCATATCCGATATCTGAGCCAAGTTGCTTCAGACAGGGCTCACTGGCACTGTGTGGCATAATGGCCCCCACACTGCAGACTGTACCCACTGTGTGTTCAGAGCCAAGCTGCAGTGAAGTCATGGTAGAGGCAGAATGCCTGTCTCAGATGCTTGAATTTTTAGGTAATTTTCACAGACAGATATTTAGAAGCTTTTTGCTTTAGCCAAATTTCCCTGACTCCCACATTCAGTTACATAACAACTTGGGGTTGCGACCTACAGTTTACAAAAACTATAGCTTAAATGATAGGCTAAAACGATAATCTGTACCTTAGAATAAACTCCCCTCTGTACCTAACAGAGGCATCTTTAAGGGAGGGTAACCATAGCTTCTTAATGGAGACAGTCCTGGCCCAGAATGCTAGCAACAGTTCATTGTTTGGAGCTCTACCATTAGCTTGAAAACATACTGAAGGAATTTTTAACTTCCTCTGGGAAACATTAACCATCTGACATTATAGAATACTTAAAAGTTCCAAATATCTGAGAAAGGGATACAATCATTGTTGACTGAGAGCTGCAGAGAGAAAAGATTATGCCCAACCCACAATGAGGTGTTGATGCAATGATTTATAAATAGAATGCTGACACAGGGAAAACGAGATGTGAGTTACAGGAACAGATAAGAGAGAATACAAGATAGGAATCGACATGAGGGGATTCACAAACACATCTAAAAAGGTTATTCTAAATTACGCTCTCCCTCTGCGTGCCAGTAATAGTTGCTATCTCAGGGAAATGTATTTAAATCATTTTCCCTTAAAATAGTGCATCTCAAAACACATTCTCATGTGTACTTTAAAAGGAGGGAATGAATTCCCAAGGTCAAACCATTTTAGAAAATTATAATTGTTCTTGGATGAATCCATGTAGTGTCAACCTTATGCAAATGAAAGGAGAACTCAGAGACATCTATCCTACTTTTCCGACTTCGTCCTCCTGTTCTGTGCAAGGATTGACTTGCCAGGATTTCTCTGTGAGGTTCAATGCCACCCTGGATCTCAAGGGGTTCTTTGATAATAAGACTAACAAGACTCCAACTCCCATTTCTTTCAGGGGTCCAAGCAGGACCAACCACAGTATGTTCTTTTCTGATCATCAAGGTGTGTAATCTGCTTTTGAGGATGTGCATGCATGTGTAGCATGTGTATAATATGTTTGTGTGTGTGTGTGTGTGTGTGTGTGTGTATAAATACTTGAGGGTGTGCAGGTGAAAATCAAGAAACTTTTCTCAGTTCCTCCCTCCCTCCTTCCCTCTCTTCATCCCTCCCTTTCTCTGCTCCCAACTCAATGAACCTGAAGTGAACTGATTTAATTATACTCTCTGACCTCAAACTCCTGGGATCCTCCTGTCTCTACCTCCCCAACCCTGGGATTATAGGTGCACTGTCACTCCTGCCTTTTTTTGTCCTTTTAGCTTAAACTTTACCAACTGAGCCATCTCCCCCACCACATGGTGCAAAATTTTATCAGGGAAACCAGAAAGACAAGTATTCTGACCCTAACCCTTTGTGTGTGACATTGAACAAACTTCATAACTTCTTTGGACTATAGTTTCTTTAAATACAAAGTAGAGTAATTGAAACTTGAAGATTTCAAAGTCCCTGAGTTTAGTACATTAATTCATTTCATGGGTCATAATAACTTTGAGAAAAGAGAATCTAGACATTGTGTTACTTTTAAGGTTCTTCTGTTGCCACCTCTATCTTCTGAGAATCATAGAACAGGCAACAAAAAAGGCTTTAACAAGCTATACAACATCCAATTGGTAAATATATACTGAGTGATATAGTTAAGGGTTAAATTGATCTCATAGTGATTGTAAGAAACCTAAACAGAGCAATAGAATTCTGTGGCAACATAATATGCAAGATGGGGAGTGATTTCCTTTTATAAATGTCCTTGTCTGTGGAAAGGTTATAATTCTGCAGAAATTTATTTTTTAGGTTCATAACTATTTATAATTGCATCATTTCTGTTGATACTGTCCTCTTAACTATAGTCATTAGTGACTGTATGCCAAAAATGATATGTTTTTGTTTTTTAAATGTTGGTGAATTAGGCATAGTTTGAATTTCCTCCCAATGTCAGGACGTTAGTTATCACACATAGACGTGTTGTTTCCACACTCACAGAAACAGGTCACATGAAACTTGGGCAAGAAAAAAGATGCTGAGAGAAAGCAAGATTGATTTGTGCTCAATGTGTGTTATGTACAAGGTAACAAATATGTAGCTTTCCCAACAGGTCAAAGGATATGATGCCTTGTTCATTTAAGTTAATAAGCATTGTTCCTTAAATAACTGATTAGCCGTAATCTTTTGCTATACTTTGTATATTTAAAATAGTTTTGGAAGTAGCCAATTATTCGAGTAAAGAAGCAACCTGAGAAAGCTAAGTTAAGAATAGTGCCAATTTTAATTTACTTACTATCAAGAGAGTCTCTTTATAGAAAATTCCAGCGTTCTGTAGCTCGGATTGACCGTGGCAAATGGGAGATGACAGGCAGGATGAGAGATGAGAAGAAGGCTTTGGCAGGGGTGGAAATCATGTCAGTAGTACTCAGGAAAGCTGACACACTGACACAGTAATGGGAAAGGCATGTTGTTTCCCACATTCACGAAAAAGGGTCACGTGAGAGTTCAGCAAGAAAGATGCAGAGTAAAACCAAGACTTATTCTACAAAGCCAAAATCTTTAAAATCAAGAAAATAACCAATCTTGTAATGCAGTTGTCACTAAGGATGCTCTCTCTGTTACAATAAGGATGAAAACGTCACAGTGACAACAAGCCAAAGCAAGGCTCTTTCAACCCTGTGATCATGTACCTGAGTTGTGATCATCTACAGGATACCAGGAAGGTTTTTTCCAATGGTATTTCATTTACACTTGGTCTAGTGTAACCCCTTTACCTCCCTATACTAGTGAACCTCCTCTTGAGGACTGAGGATGTTTAAGTCAGATCATGTATATATTTCTATAGTAAAGTCTTTGTATCACTGTAAATGTTTTATCAAAATTTGAGGAAGCATATGGGCATATAGGAAGATGATGAAAGCTGTCTGAATGCTGTAAGTACTTACAGTATAGCTGTGTGAAAGAATGGTGTATAATCTGTTACCTCTAACTTCTCCTACATACAAGGACAAATGTGGTCTCATCAATTCCCAGATTTAGCTGCTCCTTCCCACATTCAGGGCAACAGCAATTGAATCCACCACTCAAGACATTCCTGGTTATGACTGGGTTTCCTCAAAGGGTGTTTTTCTTCTTGTTGTCACACTTCAGTTGCCTAGAAGGCCCAGGAGGAAAGTGCTGTGTGCTTCCTACTATTACTGGTGACAGTGCTATCTACCTGTGAAAGAAGTGGCCTTTTAGCTCAAAGCTCCAAATGCCTTTTAATGCAAAAGTCTTTGGGCCTTGGGCTGGGGAGATGGTTCAGTGAGTAAAATTTTACACTTGCCATGCAAACCTAGTAACCCGGAGTTGATGAACAGAGTTGATGAGATTGGAGAGAACCAATTCTCTAAAGCTGTCTTCTTGTCTCTACTCATGAGCCCTGACATGTATATCTCCTCCCTACCTCTGACCTAATACAGTTTCAAAATTGGTTCAAGGATATCCACTCATCATCAGATTGGGCTTCTCTTGTCTCCACTCCTACTTTCTACATCTTGCTCGATCCAGGGTCAGAGAAAGTTTATGCTATGCAATACAGAGCTATCTAAAATGTATGCAGGGAAGCTGGGCTTTCAGCTGGGTATCTTGGCATGAGAACACATTGGTTTTCTCAGCAAAGCTGTGTTTTGATCGTACTTGACTTTGTTCTTCTGGGTTTTTTTTTTGGGGGGGGGGAATGTTGCTGTTAGTATATTCTAACTTCAGGAAGAACAAGATGCTTTTAACAAATCCTTCCTTTGTCATAGAAAGAATAAAATGTTGTTAAAAATGAGTCAATAAGAAGAAGTCTGGTTCTTTGTTGTTTGATTAGCAGAGCCTTTGTATAATCGATTTTCCAAGCTCTTCTTCGCGTTGCAGAAAGGCCCAGATGCATTTTGGGAGTGTTAGCTGTTAAAAATAGTTTTCGGTTACTGGGTAAATACCAATTTGCAGCAATTGGGAAGAAAAATTTAGCATGACTGTTTACATACATTGTAGGGAGAATATTAACATCACCTTGAGATATCTGTTGTTTGCTTGCATATGTGAAGAGAAAAGCCACAGCTTAACACAACACTTGCAGCTCACATTTGCTATTGTATATTCATAAATATTAATCTAGGGAGATAATTAGCTCTATAAATTTTACAATTAGCCTTTCAGAAGAGAAGTGGATGCTAATAAAAAAAATAAGGCATGCTTTTAAGCTTCTCCACCATGGATGCTTTCACTCTAACAACTCTGAGGCAGTCTGTCTTTGTTTAATCTTTTCCTGAAATAGACATACTTAATAAATACCAATACCCATATTCTGGCCCTCCCTTGAGACTTTAACTTTGCACTGGGAGAAATAAGTCTTCTGTTCTTAAAATCTGGTTACTGTCTTTTTTTTTAATCTTTTAATTTTTCCCCTGAAATACCATAAGATAACAAAAGAAGGCCATAAAGCTGACCCCTTAAGAAGGTGTTGGAATTCAAGCAGAATTTCCATATGCGTGTTGCTTAGATGAAATCAAGATGTGTCTGTGCTCTGTGTGAATTGATGTCTGAGCAATATCCAGGTCTTTATGTCTGAAAACTAAATCCTGTTTCATGATGTCATTTGAAAGATAAGAAGGGACTAGTCCAGAAAATGTTGCCAGTATCCTCTTTCAAGTGTGTCCCTTAGGTCTATTGGGAGACCACACAACTGAAAGTAAGCAGTGATGCATTCTAGTGCAATCGACACTTGGATCTATCAGGTCATCTTCTTCTCTGACTTTAAAATAATTGGCTTTAGCTGATAAATTCCAACCTTGCCTATATCAAAGAATGAGATAAAGTACAGATTCCTAAGTTTCTCTCCAGCATGACTAAATTGGAATTTCTAATGATATGTTCATGAATTTACCTCTTTTTCAAGCTTTCTTTCTTACAAGCCAGAAGACAGCGTGTATTGCATATGAAGGCTAGTGCACTTGATAGCCATTGCTGTTCTTTCCTGTTCAGTCTGTGATCTAAGAGTGTCAGAGGATTGACACAGGAACAGGGATGGAAACTGCTAGAAGAAGAGACTGTTAGCATAAACTAGAAAGAAACTACAAAGCATGAATAGAAGCAGAGGTCAGATGTTGCCTTTCCTATTTGCTCAAAGCTGTTTATTATTGGTCCAATTAAAATGTCTATGACACAAGGCAGGATTTTCCCTTTGGGCAGCCTAGAATACTCCAAACCAATGATGCAAGTTAGAACCCTGTGTGAAGAAAAGCCTGAGGCCAATCCAGAAAGAAACAGGAGAAATTCCATATGTGTCATTGACCCTTTTAGCAGCCTCAGATCTCTTCTACGTAAGAGTTGAAAAACCCACAGGCACCAAAGTCAGATCTGGATTCACACCTGAGTTCGGGAGTCCATGGTCATCACCTTGAGGAACTTTTGTCTCGTCTCTGCATTCACCCAAAACTAGAGCGAATCCAGTCCCTCTTTATTATAAGAATAAATCACATAATGTTTGAAAAGCTTTTAATGCGGTGCCTAACATTTAATAGGTAAAAAGTACTATTCCTTATTTTACGTTCTGAGGCAAAGAATTCAGCTTGGATCCATTTCAAAGCACAATAGAACAGGAGAGGTCCCTGAGTGCTCACCATAAAAAAATGTAGGAATAATAACATAAAGTATACTTAGTGTTTCACATGTATCTGCACTGCTATAAACCTTATTATCTTTTTTTTTTTGCATCTGTCCCTTGGAAAAAATGAATACGTCTGTAGCACAAAGAGGTGGAATGGGAGCTGGAGAGATAGCTCAGTAGTGAAGAGCACTTACTGCTCTTGTGGAGGACTCAAGTTCAGTTCCCAGCAGGCACACCAGACAATCAACAACTGCTTTAGTCCGGTCTAGAATCCTAGCTCTCTACTGTTTGCTGGGGGGACATGGGAGAAAAAAGGAGAGAGCTCATACCAAGTAGAATATGAAAACAATAGACAATGCTCATATAAAAGATACTTTTTGTGTGAACTTCGTGGGGATTTATTAAAAATTCGGTGTGATAGCTGTAGATAAGACATGCATATTGCAGTTCCTCTGATCCATGGTATTCATGTATTACTGAAGTAAATGCATTTGAGATAACTTTTAATGAAACTTTGTAGGGACTAAGAGCATCTTGACGAACAAACGCCTTTAAATTCCAGAGAATGGCCTTTGCCACTCGGTGTTCTGAACTTTCCAAACTTTTTTGACTCATCTGTTATAGAGAAATAAAAATTTTAAAATGCAGTAGAAAACAAACTTTCAAATGAGTATGTGATAGGAATTTCTTTTTGTGTGTCTCTTTCATATTAAACTTCTTTGAACTCAAAATAACAGAACTATCCAGGTTAGTCTTAATATAACATTTCAAGAATCCTAGGTCATTTTCTCCTGTTTCCTCTTTTTTCCTCCTCCTCATTCCCCCTCTTCCTCCTTACCCTCCTCTTCTCCTTCCTCCTCACCCTTCCTCTTTCCCCTCCTCTCTCTCCTTCTCCCCCTTGTTTTCTTCCTCACCTTCTTTGTGATTTTCATACTGGCTTAATTTAAAGGAGAAGTGTGGAGCTGATATGAAAAACTAGTTCTTAATTTTTCTAGGCTTTGTAGAAAATATCCTAGGGAATGTTGCAAATATTTACAGCCTTTGGAAATTCAGGATTTCCTAACCTAAGTGTCAATCTACCAAAAGGAAAGACATGAAACAGGAACAGTAGAGGCCAAATTCTTTGTATTACCTAATATAACATTTGAACACTCTTAAAGATGAATACCTGATCTCTTCAGACAAATTATATGCTAAAGAAACACAAATGTTTCTACCAGTTGAGTCAATATTCCTAAAATTGTGTCAATTTCAGGACCAGTAGTCTCTCCATGGCCCATTCCCCACAAATCCCAGGATGACTTGAGACACCCTGTTGTCTTTAAAGGACTTGTATTTGGATCTTTGAAGCTCAGAAGGAAAGGAAATTGCTTCAAGACTGACATTTTTTTTTTCATGAAAAGAAAGATTATTTCAGGAGAGGAGGCAAATGACCTTGGCTCCAAACTTGTTCATAGCTGGCCCAGGTATCTTATGCTTTCCACTCACGCTGCTAAGCCACAGATGAACATCTTGACTCTGGCATTCTATAAACATGAAATTAGTACAACAGGCTAGCTAAGGCCACTGTCCAATTCTAGCTTCCTAGGCTTCCCAGGAACATCTGGGGAGAAGACAAGGCTGTGACCCTCAGGATTTACCTCTGAGGGGTACTGCTCAATGTATAGTAGAGAGAGAATAGCAAGCACCTGAGCCCCCACCCCCAAGAGATTGGAATTATGTGAGTTTTTCCCTGAAAGTTAATGTTCTATCACCTTTTTAAAATAGTGTTAACAAAAATATATGAGATTTATAATTTTATCAAAAATGCAGGGACTATAAATGCCCAGTAATATCACCTAAAATCTATTAGAGAAGGAACCCTCCTGTGCTTCTCAGGAGACCACAAACTTGATCAGCAGAACTCCAGATCCCACTTTCTTCTTTTCATTTTTTTCTTATGAAAAATGGATTCTTTTCTCATACAGTATATCCTGATTGGGTTGGAAAGATGGCTCAGTAGGTAAAGGCCAGGTTCACAACCAAAATATATCCTGATTACAGTTTCCTCTCTCTTCCTCCCTGTTCCTCTTCACCTTCCTTGCCCTCTGGATCCACTTCCTATATGCCTCTCATTAGAAAAGAATAGACTTCTAAGAGATAACAACCAAATATGGCAAAATAAAATATAATAAGATGAAGTAAAATCTATCGTTGATGTTGGACACAGCAACCCAACAGGAAGAAAAGAGTCCCAAGAGCATGCACAAGAGTCAGAGACCCACTCGTTCTTAAGGTCAGGTGTTCCATAAAAATATAAAGCTAATACCCATTATATATTTGTATATATGCAGAGGACCTAGGCAGATCTATATAGGCCCTGTGCTTATTGTATCGGTCTCTGGGAGCTCATATCCACTTAGTTTAGTTGATTGAGTAGGTCTTATTCTCCTGGCATACTTTATCCCCACTGGCTTTTGTATTCTTTCTCCTTCCTCTTCCATAGGGTTCCCTGAACTCTGATAAAAAGAATTTGATGGAGACATCCCATGTGTATACTGACTGTGGGTCTTTGTATCTGTTCCCATATTCTGCTGCAGATAGCTTCTCTGATGATGACTGCGTAAGGTACTGGAGAGCCCACTCCCTGACACTATGTCTATAGAAACTGAGACTATGCCCTCACATTGAATAAAAACTCCCCACCCCCAACCTCTGTTCTCTCAGATTCATTACTTTACACTTGCATGGTTTATGTGTTAACTCGTTTGACCTGTAGGTCATCTGCTATCCCTGCTCAATAATCCAAGCCAATGTCAACCCCATTTGTTAGAATATAAAAATACCCAGTGACTCCATTCCAAGTCAATAGACTGGCACCTGGTTAAGCTCTGGGGTACATTGAATCCTTTCCTCATGCCAGAGGACATGAGCTACTGCCACGTGGTCCAGTGAGAAACATATGAATTCCAGACAAATTAGATGAGGTCTCACTATGTTGTGCTACCTGGTCTATAATTAAGAAAATAACAATAATAATCTCAGGTTTCCTGACTTTAAATACAACAGTCTTTATGCCACACTACTTCTAAACTGTTGAAGAAGGGCCTAGACCTGCTTTAGACAGACAGACAGACAGACAGACAGACAGACAGACAGTAGTGCTCATACGTCCTAAGATCAGTGCAGCTGAGTTGCACACTAGCTAGGCTTCCATCCTGACAGGAAGTTCCTCTTGTTGCTGATTTCCTGGAAAACTCAGAAATCTTGTTTCCACTGCACACAGATAAGTCTATAGTCTGTTCACCTCCAGAACCGTAGAAAGATTTGTTGCTTTAAGATTTGACGAATGCAGGCATTCCAACCCTAACTTCTAATGATCTCTCTTTGGAAGGAGCACATGAGAAGAAAAAATAATTAAGTTGATTTTTTATTTTCTGTGACAGTCGAAGTCAAGAAATGCATTAGTTATTTGAAATCTACAGATAGGTTTCAATTCTATCAGTTATTATTTTAGTTAAAATCTTACTGAAGTGCTCATGAGTTACGAAGTAGCTAAAGCTCATCACGGAAAAGACAAACAAACAAACAAAACAAAGCAAAAACTATTTATTTTTTTTTTAAAAAAGCCCAAACCCAAAAAACCGGGAGCTAGAAAAATTCACACACTGACTTTTTAGCGTTTACTGAAGAACAAGTTATATGGCCAAAGGCTACACTTGCTACACCAAGTCAAGAGTAACTAGTCAAAGGCACGGCATGTGGCTGTGATCATTTCTGATTCATCTCTGAGTAACTTTCAGTTGTCACAACTAGCCCTAAGGCTTTCAGGATCCACTTTCACCCTCTCTTATCCCTCCTTAATGCCCAACACACTGACTTCCTCCCCAGTAAAACTTCATGATAGATGTGACATCTCCATGCCAACCCAGATTTACCAACAAAGCTTCTAGAAAATGCTAAATCTGAGGCCTCTCTGTTGGATGAGCCAAAACCTCTATAAACCTATCACTTGATTCCTGTGCTAAGATGTAGGGTCTGTACATTCTTTCTGTCCTTGAATTTCCTAAGAAAAGTTCACTTGCCACTCTCCTGTCCTTTGAAATAGTGTTCTTTTTATGTGAACTTGCTATCATAGACAAATATCAGCAGAAAATCTGGAAATGAAGCAGTGAGCTTAAACCCTTTCACAACATTGACTATGTGGTAAGTATTTTATTTCTGGTGTTCACAAGACTATAGTAAAACAGAGTCTTACATACAATCCAGTAAATATAAAGTGACAGAAAATTTCTATTAAAAATGCCCTCGCTGTGACAACCTGAACCAGTTTAAATGCTCTCATTCAAAAAGTTTATTTCTTTAAATTTACTTAAATTTTTTACTTAAATTTAAATTTTTTACTTAAATTTAAATTAAGCTCTGTAGAAAGATTAATTATGAGAACACTTAATACCATTTTATTTACAATATCAAAACCAGTAAATAAAATGAAGTACTTAAAACAAAAAAAAAGAGGGGATGGTTTAAAACATAATATTCTAAGCATAGTATGGATAGACCTAATTAGTAAAAGGTACATTTAGTAGGTCCACAACACAGGTTGTATCTACAACATAGTAATATTAGTGAAAAAAACACAAAGATGGACATATAACAAGCCTGTGTATGAACACCACACACACACACACACACACAAACACAGCGGGGGAGAGACAGAGAGACATATATAGACATATATGATATGAAGAAAGTGGTGAATAGTTTGTTGTTCTTTCTCTGTATGTAGGAATTATAAATCATTTTTATCATTTCCTCCTTTGGATTTCTTTATTTTATAAATATTTAGACTCAAATAATGTATTATATCCATATCAGAGAAAACCAAAAACTTTATTTTCTTAATGAAAAACCTGCTGTGGGAATGAACATTTGAGCTGCTTCCCTTCCCAGATCACAAATGGGTGCTGTCATCAGAGCCTGACTCTCTTTAGGACGTAGGTTTTCCATGAGTGGACATCCTCATATTCAGATAGAGAAGGAAGTTCCCCGGAGATGACTTTTCCCAGCCACAGGAGCCCATGGCTGGGGCCTTTTCAGTTCCCCAGTCTCGTGTGCCCCCCTCCCTATGCACTTAGAATGAACTGCACAACCATAAGGTGAACTCTCCTGGCTGACTGTAAGCTTGCTACCTGCTGGCCTGTGTATGCTCTCTTACCCACCCTCTTGTAATTGGATATGTATTTGTTTCATTAAATTCATTCAGTCAGCAGTTTCTGCACTAAACAGTCCCTGAGGCCAACAGAAGGGGGAAAAATCAGTAATCAACATACTACTTTCAAGTACAGAGTACCGACCTATTTATAAAAGGAAATTAAGTAAAAACCGGTAATTATAACTAGAGTACAACCTTTCAACATAGTCAATGAGAAATTCAATTTGCTTAAAATAATGAGATACTCTGGCAGGAACAATCTGTTCATGGGCTGTTCCCCAGAGCCTGGGGATAGAAAGAAGCTCTGGCTGACATTTGATACTATCTGTCAGTTTATCAACTCTGTCTCCTGGTGAGTTTTATGATGGTAGTTGGGGGTTTGGGATGGGAAAGGGAAAAAGAAATTCACTTACTCACCTTTCTGTTCGCCCCTGTACTGGTAACATGTTAAAAAGTGGATCCAATTTCTACTCTGAACACTTACCAAGTCAAATAATCAGTCCCAGTCCTTCCCATGGGTTTCATGCAGTGACCTTGAATTCCTCTGAGACATTGTCTCAAGCATATGGGATATATGTATTGCTGGTTATGTGAAGAGTCCTTTGCTCAAAGTTCATCTGCCTTGTTCTTGCAGAGTTTGAATCCTATGAGCAAGAGAAGAGTACTTTAAAGTTGAATTAGGTCCAGGAGAGGTCTCTGTCCATAAAGTTCTCATCTGGCAAGCATGAGGGCCATGGGACTGATCTTCAGAACTCATCTAAAGCAGTTGGGCATAGAAAACATACTTGAAATTCTTGCCCTAGGGAGATAAAAATGGTCAGACTCCTGGGACTTCTTGGCCAGGCAACCTAGTCTCATGGTCTTTTGCTGAACCCAGAGCTCATCACTTGGGCAAGCTTACATGATCAGAAAGTTTTAGGAGCCCTCGTGTTTCTACCACTCCAGAGCACAAATTCTAGGTAGCTAGTAGCATCACAGTTGGCTTTTTACATAGGCACTGAAGATCTTAACTCAAGTCTTCATGTTTCCATGGCAAATAATGTACAGCTAGGCCATCTCCCTAGACTCCTTTGTTTTCAACATGAAGTAAACATATTGCCATGAACATACAAACAACATAAAAATATCTGTATAAATACAGGCTGTATACAAGCTTTTTAAAGATCAAAGGATTCTGAGGACACACAACTAAGCATCTAATATAGAAAATGTTGAAGAGAGAAACTTATCAGTTGCCAAGACCTCGAATGTCTACTCTGAAGGAGGCCAGGCTAAGACAGCATACACAAGTTAGCAAAAATGGTAGCTGAAATGACTGAGAGATTGAATGTTTTTACACTGAAATGGTTTTAAAAAGCCTCTCCACTTGGTATAGTCAATAACTGCAGCTAATGAGATTGAATTTGGTGGAAAAGGTAAGGCTTTCCGGAAATTTAGAAAGAATTTAAAGTTCTATCAGTATAAATACATAGCATTACCAAACTCAAGCCCTCTCATACTGTTTGCCTTGATAGATTTTTAAAAGTGAAATTTCTTCTTCCTGTGTTTAGAATACGGTTGCTGGGCAGCCCACCCACTCTCCACATTGTCTCAGAATTGGACATGTGGCTTGGTATCCTTTCACAGAACACTGTGTGCATGAGCTTGGGACTGCTTTGCTGTGGTGGGTGGAAGGAAATCTGTGTAGGAGAAGACCCAGGTGCTACTGTATAAAGAGTGGGTGTCCCAGCAGTGGCAAACAGTTCTGTACTGAGAAACACATAGGAAGAAGACGAAGGCATTTAGAATCATCTCTGGTCACTGAGCAACTTCCTGTGTACAGAAATTAAAATTTCTGGCATGGACTCTTGCTTAGTAGCTATATGTCTGTGCATTTTTTTCATCATATTCTTTACCCAGTTCTCAGAGTGAGGTAAAGCCAATTGCTTCTGTTCTTCCTTATTGCTACTCTTGAACATGTCCCATCTTTTCCTCTCTTGAACTTTAAACTGCATCACAGAAATGTGTGGGGTGGGGGAGGGATTGGAGGGGACCTGGGGTGTGAAGGTCTCCAGTCTCACCAGGAATGGCAGTCACTTCTACTCCAGCATTCCACCTTCTCTTTTCAGTCATACCTATGCTCAACTTCAGCGACCACTCAACATTGACTCAAGTAACCATCTACTGCCAGGTCTCAACCATTCCTGAAGTGCTAACTCATGCTGTCCCTTGTGGACTGTCACTCTCATTGCAGTGACAACATCACGCATGGTGAAGGAAGAAGAGTGCATTTACTTTCATTTATAGTTTTGGGAGATTTAGTCAAGAATCATTTAGTTTACATTTGGGGAAAATATGTTATGGTCTATAGGAGTGTGTGACGGAGTTGAGCTATACATCTTGTGGTGGAAAGGAAGGAAAGAGAGACACAGGAACGGTTACCCTCCAGGGACCTCCATCATCTAGGGAAGTCTCAACTAAAGGTTCCCCAATTTCCAAACATACTGCCACCAGCTGAGGAATAAGCATTTTAAGCAGGAGTTTCTAGGTGATATTTCATTGTCAGAACATAACTTTCTGTCCCTGGATCCCAGTGCCTCCTGGCAATATTTATATTGGAAAATGCATTAGTTGTTCTCCAAGAGCTGCCCGTCCTCACAGTCTTAAAACTCTTAAGTTTTCAAAAGTTCCAAGTCTCATCTGATACTCAAGACAAACTCTTAGTGATGAAGGTCATAAAACCCAGAAAATTACACAGTTTCAATGAACAATAGCACTAAGTAAACACATATATTTCCAAAAAGTAGGTACATAGACATCAGAAATGGACTAAAGGAAGACTAAAACCCAGCAGACTAATCATTAATTCCCCTAATAATATGTCCAGCACCTGGAGCAGGTGGCATTGTGATATAGAACCCAAAATCATGAGCAGTCTCATCTTTATGGCCTTATTACTTACAAGCCTACATAGTCTGTGTTCTGGACTGGCTATGATTATTGCCTATGGAATTTTTTTTGGTAGATGTTCCAAATTCCTGGAATCTTCAATATCCTTGACTTTTTAAGTACATCATAGAATATATGAACAACCTTAGGAAGGAAGGATTTATTTTAGCTAACAGTTTCAGAGAGTTTAGTCAATTTTAACTTGCATCATGTCTACTGGGGCAGAAAATCATGGTGACTAGAACATAGGGCAGAGACAGCTGTTCATCACATAACAAATAGGAAGCCAAAAGAAACACTGGGAGAAAACGAGAAGAAGATAACCAGGACCCGCACCCACTGAACGACTTCCTCCAGCCAAATCCTATCTCCTAAAGTTTCTAGAACAACAGCTGTGGAGCAAGTATTCGAAACATAAGCCTCTAGCAGATATGTCACATGCAACCACAGTACCCCACACTACAGTAATCTGTTTTGTTTTCCTCCAATACCCTTCTCTGTTCAGATCACACATCTCACAAATAAAACTCAATCTTTTTTCCATCCTCAGATCAGATATGAGTTGTTTAAGTATGATAGTTGAGCATAGGAAGAAATGTATCTAGTAACTTAAATTTTTGGATGCAGATTGATGACTTAGCCTAAGAGAATGAGGAGCCCAAGAGGCAAGCCAGCTTCTTTGTACAAATTCAGTGACTTGTAGTCAGCCTAGCCAAAGTCTGAATAATGATGGACTGAGAATACCGTTCTGAAAATGGAAAAGCTTGTAAGCATCAACAATGTAGTTTTTTGTCTATCGTGTCCCAAAAGCTCTTTGAGAGTAAAGCAGCACTTCAGTTTGCTGTGCATAAAACAATCCAAGCTATGTGTGTATTGAGAAATGATAAATACCCTTCCCTGTTTTTTCCCAACAAGCACAAATGTGCCTTAGATTAAAAAAGCTTTAATAACCAAAAGAACATTTTGCATAAAAACCTTCTGATACTATATACTAATTGCAATTAACATTAAAGGACTAATATGTGATGCACAACCCTCTAAAATGCCCTTTGAGTTGATGCCCTTTGAGTTGATTCTACATCACTGGTAAGAGCAACTAGATGAACACAATGAAGTATGACAATATTGAAAAACAGAATAACCTCTGAAGTGCCTCAACCCCACGCCTCTTTTGCCACACGCTTGGTGTTTCACAATCTTGTTCAAATGCTTGTTCCAATGACACCAGCACTTGCCTAAAGATAAAGCAACGTGTTTGTCCAATTAAATATTTTCACCCAACCACTGCCCAGTGTACCCCAAAAGAAAATGGTGTCTAGGATTAACACATCAATATTACTCTTCCACCAAGATCAGGAATGAGACCTTCAATGTAATAAATCTAGTCTATGGAGACTACCCTCCAGTGAAAGGGGGATTTTCACTTATCAATACTGTGCTTTCTAGTTTCAAATAAATCATCTGCTCTTCAAATTATGAAGTGTTATAAACAATGCTTTCATTTAAATTGATAATTGGTACCTAGAGTAAGTAGGTATCCTAAAGACAATGTTCTTTCTTGCTCACTAACTCTCTTGTTCTTTCTCTCTCCCTCTTTCTCTCCCTCCCTCTCCTCTCCCTCTTTCTGTTTCTAAAGACAGATCTGTTATATCAAGGGATATAGGGTATACCTATATCCCTTAATGTGTAATATAAGATACTAATATGGTCAAAATGTATGTTCTGGACTCTCAAATAAGCATGAATGAGATTTGAGCATGTTTAACATGTGGCTTCAGTCCCTCACCACAAGGAGGGTCCTTAACAAACTGGTGTCACTCTCCAGAGGAGCTGGTGCTGAGTTCTACTGCATTTCCCCCAGGGACTCAGCTGTGGGATATGTACAATGTCTGTGGTTTGTGTCAAACAGATAAAATAATCAATACATGTCAGCAAACCCTTAACCTCATGCAGAGGGTGAATGAGGGGCCGGAGTTTCTGACTGTAGGTTACATAGAAGCCAGGCCACCTGGCTCACCTGAAAGAGGCCCAACATAGACGTTCTGGGTGCCACTAAGTTTCATGAAGCCATGCATATCTGTAACAATGGCCATGAGTGTGTGTCCTCAGATCTTTAGCGCAGAAGTGAAACTACATAGCTGGACATAGCGAATAATTGTAGGATTTTGTCAGCTTCTGACAGATCAAGAGTGATTTTTCTAATCTAAAGATAATTCAGAAGTTTGTTCATCTTTATTCCATGTCCCCACTTAAGCCTAGTTTTAAAGATTACTTGTGTATTGATGAGACTTTCCAACAGGACGTTAGGATAACACTGCAGAATATGCATTAAGAGCAATGGCTTTTGGAGAGACTCACCGTTGTTCTACCTCTTATGAAATGTGCTCAAAGTCTGTCATATAACTTCCACGAGACTCAAGAGAATTCTTTCCCTTTAACACAAATATAAAAGGAGATCTGGATGTATAAAAATATTAAATGAGATGACGGAAAGTCCTCAGAGAGGCTGGAGAGATGTCTTTCTCGGTGAAGGTCTTGCCATGCAAACATGATCATCTGAGTTGAGTACCTATGTAAAAAGTCAGGCATGGTAGTGCATGCTTGCAATCTCAGTGTTGGAGTGGCAGAGACAGGAAAATCCCTGGGTCTCACTGTCCAGCTAGCCTAGCCTGGTCAGCAAATTCCATGTCCAGTACGAATCCCTGGCTAAAGATATAGCTGGCTTCTTAAAGAAAATATCCTAATTTAACCTCTGGTCTATACTCACATTTGCGCATAAACAGAGGAAAACAGTTATGCATGATGGGCATACCTGTAGTCCCAGAACTTGGTAGGAAGTAGGGAGATGATTTCTAGCTTGAGGGTAGCCTAGGCTACACAGATAGACCCAGATTCCCCCAACCTATCTGTCTGTCTGTCTGTCTGTCTGTCTGTCTGTCTGCCTGCCTGCCTGCCTACCTACCTACCTACCTACCTACCTACCTATGCAATCCATGGGTCCTTAGATCAGAATGGGTATGCAATAAATTCTAGCTACCCTTGCATGTGCTCAACAGTAGGCAGTGATATTATAAAGAATCTTTTGTTTCCAAATCCCAATTGATAACAATAACTTTGACCATCAGGGCTGTAAGAATGTGGCAAGATAGCAGTCAAGGAAGCATTAGCTTTGAAGGCAGTTTGCAAAGGAGAAAATGGAAAAGGTACCTTAAAAGGGAGAAAAGATGATCTCTCTGCTTTTTTGTTGCCAAACCACCTGTAGCATGTTTGCGTTTTATCCAGCTGTCTTTTTTGTTTGGGCTCTGCCCCTTTTTGTCGGCCTTAATTCTGACCTTCTATACAAATGCACTGCCACATCCTCAGCAGCTATTACCAACTAATGTGCTGAGAGCTAAGCGCCACATCCAATGCTGTCACCAATAAAATACAGAGGAACTCTTGTACACCGGCAAAGGGATGCTAAGAAAAAGGAAGCTCGGTTTGGATAAAACTTGGTATCTTTGCACAGCAATCTTCTACTTATGAGTAGTTTTCTTAGCCAGGTAGGACAGTGGTGTTGCAGAATGTTAATCCGAGCACTTGGGAGGAAGAGGCAGGTGGATCTTCATGAATTCAAGACCACACTGGTCTACAGAGTGAGTTTCAGGACAGCCAAGGCCAAGTCTTGAAAAAACAAAACAATAAACGAGAGAATAATTTTATTAGTTTGCATTTGTAGTGCATCAGTTACCCAATGCTATTTTGCAGTTTTTTCAACTGCAACTGGTCTATTTCTGAAGTTGTTCTGAAGACCATAAGACAATATGAAACATGCCCACTTGGTCATTCAGCTTCCTGTTCTCTTAATTAGAAGGGTTAAATTGATATTTTTGCATGAAATTTTTTTAAAGATGTAATCTGGATAAAAAGAGTGACATGAAAATTGCCTGTATGGTAGTTTTTGTGTGTAACCATGGAAACAAATAAAACCCCCAAGTGGGGCAGTAGAAGATTTGAGTGAAAGAATTTTTTAATGAATTTCATTCACATGTTAGAGACAGGAAAAAAAGAAAACTCCAGTTGCCTCTGAGATACACAAGTCAACAGTTATTTGGCATAGTAAACAAGGTAGAAGGTCAAATGTTAGAAAGTCTCCAACTTTCCAGACATGTATGTTTCTTCTCTAAGAATCTTATGTCAAGTTCAATATGTGCACTAACAGCAGTTCTGTAGAGCATAACCATATAGCATCACTGTAAGGACATTATATTCAGTTGCTCCAATAAATCACATACTACTCCATGAAGCGCTGTCATAAATAGATGAGTGAGTCCCATTTCACAGATGAGCAAACTGAAACACAAAGATGGGTAATGGCATCTCAAAGACATGGAGGCATTAAGAGACAGACCCAGGGTTGGAAAATATCTATAAAGACATTGAAAAGGAAATGATGGCCACTCCAGGATAAAGAAGCAGCCAAGCCAGGAAACCAAAACAAAAAACAAATAACAAAAACAAAAAAACAACAAACAAACAAACAAAACTACATAGTCCTTTGATCTTCGGAGCCAAAAGATCAGCCAATATTCTTTCCTTTACAGACCCCCTCTTTTTTCATTTCTCACAGACAAATGGAGTCTTAATTTTCCTACTGATACTACAAAAGATAGTTCCAGACTCTTGACAGTACTTCAATACTCCCACTGCTAAAAAATGTTCCAGTGGGGAGTGGAAGGAACCGTGAATGGAGAGAAAGACTGTGCCCGCAGTGAGGGCAGAGGAAGCAGAGATGTGCATCAGAGGCAGCAAGAGGAGATGAGAAGACAGCGTTATTATGGAGTAACAGTTGCGGCACACATCCAGTTGGGATGACACGTTTTAACCAGGAAGCATAGAAGACTTTGGACAACCCAAACCTACCCAGTGCTCTAAGAATATACTTGAGGGGAAAATAGATGCTGTTGTCTTTAACTTAAGTCACAGATTCCCATAGGAATGAAATGATGTACAATAAGCTACAGTTTATTTCTCTTCTGAAACTTCTCTCTGAGCTTTTAAAGATTGTATTATAAATTTAGAGTGGCCTGCCTGTATTTGATTGCCTTTATAAGTGAAAGTCCAAACACAGCTACATATGCATTTACCTGATAGCAGTTGGGTGTGAATATTTTGTTTCCTTTTCCCTGTGATTTGCACCTGTGTCCATAGAGAAGGACTGTGTCTCTGGTCCTGTATTAGATCATGTTCTTAACAGCTTGAGCCTGGGCACCTGAAGTACAGAGACTCATGTTTCCAGCGAAGGAACAATATTTTTTGCACACTATAGGAAGTCAATCACCTATATTGAGAACCAAATTGAGTTACTCTGAAAAATATTGCAGTCTAGGGAAGCTACAAATGACAGAAGTTAACTGAAAAAAATCTTTTATTTTTAGATGAGTTTATGTTTCACAAATATTTAATGAGTATCTTCCACATACCAAACTTCATGATAGGAATCTAGATAAATATAATAATCTTGCCACTAAATCATCCACCATCAAAGCTGTAAGGAGGTAAGAAAATTATTTCTGACACAATTTTCATTTAGTTTTTAAAACAATAATCAACACAATGAGCACACATATTTTATTTTAAATGTGAGCAGGTGCAGGTACTGAAGAGAACTATGAGATTAAAAACGAGCAACTCTGGGCTGGGGTGATGGATCAGTAATATATACATACATACATATATATATATATATATATATATGTATATGTATATATGTATCAGAACATATATATATGTTCTGTGTTTGTGTGTCTATACATATACATGCATATATATATGCATATATATATAGTGATATATTTTAGTTTCAAAATATTAAAAAATTAAAACACAAAAAATAATACAGAGAGCAATAGAAAAAGACACTAGTATTAACCTCTGCTGTTTACATGCACCATCATACCACCACGGACATGGACAGGGGCACCCACACACATGTAGGCATAGACCCCCTCTACATGCACCATCATGGACAGGTCACACATGGAGACATATACCATACAGGCACGAAACAAGACTTGCTCATTTGTTTTTACCAGTTTGCTGCAAAGGAAGCACAAGATGGGGCCGACAGGGATGAGTAGCACAGACATTCCTAACTGATGTTCTTTCAGGGATTTGGGGTTATTTCTAAAATATGAGAGAGTATATACCAAGGGGCTCATCGGGTCAAAAGCAGAAATATATCTTCATGTTTTAAATTTTTCTGATTTTATTTGTGTCTTTACCAGGAAGCCAGAAAGGCTGTTCTTACACAGGTTTTTCATCAAATCACATTGTAACTATAAATCTTCAATTTTATTTCCTATTATTCCCAACTAAAGAAAGAGGCAGATAAGTGTTGTGCGTGTTGAAACACCCGGCAGAGCTTTAAGAGGAGGCTGCTGTAGTGAATGGAGAAATATAAATTCAGTTTTGTAGGGGAGGTTTAAATCTATCTTAAAGCTATGTTAAGTGTAGTGGGAAGGCTCAAAATAGTTCCATGAAGCTTGAAAATGAGAAAAATAGCCAAGAGGACAATGAACTGGAGGTAGAATTATTTTCCATATATTTCACAAATCTAGGCGATGCATTCTCCATTCAAGCCACAAAATGAATGAAGAACCGAGTGAGCAGCTGAGATGAAGGGGAAATTGCTTTTTCCTTGGGGCCACTGTCTGAGGCCTCTTGGGATGGATTTCAGTCTAAATTCTCAACTTGTTTGGGGGGAAACTAGAGAGGAAGAGGGGTAATTATCACAAAAGTCACTTCATCACTAAGCTTATCGCCAAAACTGCACCACTGATATAAATCAAATGAAACCTGGCATATTTTACTTTTAAAAATTCCACGCTCTCCCCAGAAAAAGGAAATCTAAATGGATCTTCTCTAATAATGTGCTAATGAGTATCTGGTCCTTCAGCATGAGTGCAGAAAGGAATGGCTGGCCCATTGCCGAAATGTCATATACAGATGTGATGCAAACACACACACACATGTGCACAAACACACATACATGTACACACACACCGTTCCTTAACATTTTGGGGAAAAAAGTTTATTTTTAATTTTATGCCATGCCTGTGTCTACGTTTGAATGTGTACACGTTAGTACAGGTACCCACTGAAGCAAGAAGAGTGTGTCACATTCCCTTCTTGAAACTAGAGTTACAGATGGTGTGGGCAACTCTACATATGTGCTGGGGAACTGAACTTGGGTCCTCTGCAAGAGTAGTATGTTAACTATTGACTTGTTTCTCCAGCACACAACATTTTTTTAACTATTTAAGTCAAAATTATTCCTGATGTAAATGACACATATTGAAATACTACAGAAACACACAAAATGATGTTTGCGATATTTTAAAAAAAATTGCTGAGTCTCCTATAGAAAACAAATTCACTTAAGAGTCTATATATTTAGTACTTTTATTCCAGTTGACTAGGAATTACTGCATTCACTGTTTTGGTAAAAATAAATAAATTAAGTAAGTAAGTAATTTGATGGGCACAAAGCAGTGAACAAAAAAAAAGAAAAAGAAAGAAAGAAAAGAAAATGTTGAAATTCTTAGACTCAGTGAGCTTATAGCCTAGAGACAGAGTAAACTGACCTCTCAGGTTCCTCTAAGTCACAGTAATAATCGTCTTAATAATAGCAATTCACGGCTCCTCCTGAAAGATATGGTGAAAGCCAGTGGACCAGCATAAAGCGCTTAGGGAAAGAACATGTATTGGATACACTCACCTCAGTCTCCTTCCAAGAGTTACTTCCATAGATTTTGCTAGAATCATCTACATGGTTTTCTCAGGATCCAGCCAATCAGTAAAGCAGAGATATTGATTGAATATGGGTAAGGAGAGGCACTGAATGCCAGCACGCCAAGCTTCTCCGTTGCCACTACAAACATTTGTTCAAACTAAAAATTGCTAATATTGACTACTTTATTCTTCAGTAAACAACATATTTCTAACATCCATCTTTGAGGTGTGTATGTTTGTATATATCCCATTTGAGGCAGGAAGGGTATGAGTTTTGATGGGAGGAGGGTGGGGAGATCTCAGAGGAACCAGAGGGAGGAAACTCATAATCAGAATATTTTGTATGAAAAGAAATCTACTTTCACTTAAAGAAAATAGAAAAGAATATTGTTATGAATTCAAAACAACAACTCCCATATATAAGAGAAAGCAGTAGATTTCTCTGTATGTCTGTAGTAATCTTCCAACTGAGTCTCCAGTAATATGGTTGCTCTGCAGTTTATTATGCAGTCAAACGTGAAGTTAGCACATAGCACTGGCTGGGCCATATCCCAGACAATTTGATCTCATTTTATTTGTGTGTTTATGCCAAGAAGAACACAGGAAATAAAGACAATGTGGCTTTGCATGAACATTCTATACCTCTACCGAATTAGATAAGGTCGCAGTCAGCACGTGATTGACAGGAAAGTCATGTACCAGCTTATGGTGGTTACAGGTTTCTGGAAGGCTCCCTTTAATCAGGCTCAGGGACCTAGTTAGGCAAGTGAATTGTTTGGAATGGCAACAGGGCCTCAGAAATCACAAGCCTATCATTGTGAGCCAGAGAGCATTTGAATCATGTGCGTGAGACATGTGATGTATGCAGAATGTCCAGCCAACATTTTCAGAGTTGTAAGTCATTTTATAACCCTGAAAGTGACTCCGAATGTTGGCCAGAACTAGTATTTTGTTCTGTTTTCTGCTCCTTCCATTCTTTTCTGTCCCAAACTTTGTGTCCTTTCAAGCCAAGTAAACTCAGCCTTGTTTTTCAGTGTTAAACAAGGGAAGCACAAGGGCTGGATGACTGTGTCAGGTTCCCCTGGCTGGGATGTTGATAATGGAGTAGCTGCAGCACTGAGAAATTTGTATTTCTCTCTCTCTCTCTCTCTCTCTCTCTCTCTCTCTGTGTGTGTGTGTGTGTGTGTCTCTGTCTCTCTCTCTCTGTCTCTCTCTCTCTCTCTATGTTTCTGTCTGTGTGTGAGAGAGAGAGAGAGAGAGAGAGAGAGAGACAGAGAGAGAGAAACACACGCACACACACACACACAAAAGTCACTGAAGAGACATGGCCAATTTTAGTCCCCAGGAGAGTTTAGAAGGATTTACAGTGAAATGGAAATTTTACTGGACAGAGAATAAAGGCTGAAGTTTTAGTCCCAAGCCTGAAATGCAAAGCAATTGCATAATTATTTTGAACATGAATGTCCTTCATAAATCAACAGCCCTGCAACTAAACCATGGTGACTTGAAAATGAGCTTTGAATTGGGAATGATTTGCGAGTGATAAATTGAGGAGCCAACGTCACTACCACTATTGAGGCAGGTGACACCTATTTTCCCAGACTGCGAATATCCACGATGGCCATGAGACAGTGTTAAAGGAGTTCACATCAAGGAAGCTGGTTCTTCCTAACATATTTAGCTGACTGGGGTTTTCTGAGACAAATTCTGTGGAGTTGGACCTTAAAGCTCTTTGGAATTGCTAGAGAAAAATATGACTTCTGAAATAATAATTCACTACGTACAGTTATAGCGGGCCAACCGTGATATTGCAGTTTCCCTCTGTGTGTATGTATTCATTGTACAACATGATTGTATGTAGTAAACAGTGTGATTGATTACTCATTTTTTACTCTCTCATATTTCCCCTATTACCCCCTGAAAAAATTCTTACAGGGACTGGGGAAGTCTGACTCTTCATTTATCCAAAACAGCTTTATGTAGGGATGTTATGATTAGAACATGGGAAATTAGGAATTGGGGTATAGCTATAAGGAATAAATTATGTAACCTACAGTAAGATGCAGCTTACATTTTCCTGAAGTTTCTTATTTCATGTCTTCTTTAATCTGAAGAAAGCAGGAAAAGACAAATCAAAGAGAGATTTTGTTTTGAATATGACTGTGGTATATATAACCTTCTCTCCAAAAGCTGTTTAATGCTAGAATCTGATCCTTGACCAAAAGCAATTTTATTCCCTTATTCAGTTTATAACCTTGGTAATCCCCCTAAACTCTGAAATATTTAGTGAAGATGCCATGTCCACTTACACCACGTAAGATAAATAATGGAAGGGCTTTTTGGTATGCCCCTTTGTGCGTGTTTGTTCGTGTGTTTCATTTTTCAGTGTTACATTTTATTTATGTAAAGAGAATGTTTTAAAAAATAGGGACTGACAGCAAAATGAGCTCCCTGACAGCCTAACAAAATGCCTGCCATAGAAATTGTGGCTTCCATTTGTAACTTGCAGGTTCTCACTGCAAGTATTGAAATTACAGGTTCATTCCCTGCCAGAGCTCAAAGCCACACGTGTGTAGGGGTCCATTCTGAAAAGCAGCAGGTGTTTCTCTTCCATCCTGACTTCCTCCACACATTAAGTATCAAAGAAAACCATTGGACTGAAAACCTCTCTGCCTCAGTCTCTGTCTGTTTCTGTCTCTCTGTCTCTGTCTCTGTGTGTGTGTGTGTGTGTGTGTGTCTTTCTCTGTGTGTCTCTTTCTGTTTCACTGTCTCTATCTGTCTCTCTGCCTCTGCCTCTGTCTGTCTCTCTTTCTCTCCCCCAACACTGTGCTCTCTCTCTCTCTCTCTCTCTCTCTCTCTCTCTCTCTCTCTCTCTTTTTCTCTCTCTCTCTCTCTCTGTGTGTGTGTGTGTATGTGTGTGTGTGTGTGTGTCTGTGTCTTTCTCTGTGTGTCTCTTTCTGTTTCTCTGTCTCTGTCTATCTGTCTCTCTGCCTCTGCCTCTGTCTGTCTCTCTTTCTCTCCCCCCACACTGTGGTGTGTGTGTGTGTGTGTGTGTGTGTGTGTGTGTGTGTGTATGTGTGTGTGTATGTATGTATGTATGTATGTGTGTGTACAGGATCACTATGTCATTATGTAAACTTTCTTCCTCACACAAAAGACCTGGAAGAGGGTGGCTACTGAAGCTGAAATATTTCAAAACTTCTGACAGAATACTTTACAGTTAGACTTGGGAGTTCCTCAAAATAGCTAAAAGTGAGAACTCATGCAGTCAGACAAGAGAAGATTCTGGCTCTTTGGTATCAACAACAACAACCAAAAAAACCATTGTAAATAGGAAGTGAGCTGGGCCAAGTCCTTGCTATAGTCTTGGTTTCATATAGGAATGGCATGGGAGATATTTTGAAGATTTCCCAATCTAAGATGGCTTCTTGATTTAGATAAGAGAAGAATTTTTGTTCATCAGATTTATTTAGCTTAAGACAACCAGATTAATACTGACCTAGGGATCTGATATCTTTCATGGTTAGTGATTGTCTGTTGCTTTAGGCAAGAATAACATCCTGGAATTAGCACATCCCAAAAGATTTTAATTAGCGCCAAAGACAAAATTAGATACTCTGGGAGCCTCTGTTGTTTCACCTTGGGGCTTCAGGGGTTGGATGGAGCTGGGAGGCAGACTGCTTTATCATCTTTAATGGGGTTTAAGGAAATATTTAAAACTCTATCTAGAATGAATGGGAGGCAAGGGAAAACTATCTGAATGAAATCACAGAAATAAAGCTTGATGTTACAAATAGCCCTCTACTTACATTCAATAACCAATATATTTCCAGTTCTCCAGTCTCTCTGCAACTCAACCTGTTCTTGCTGGGTAAGCCCACCTAGCTTCATGCTAAGGCTAAGTAAATGGTGTGATTCTTTTTTAAAAGATTCTCTCTCTCTCTCTCTCTCTCTCTCTCTCTCTCTCTCTCTCTCTCTCTGTGTGTGTGTGTGTGTGTGTGTATGTGTGTGTGTGTGTAGAACATTTCCTCTGATGTTGGAGTTACATGAGGTTATAGGTTGCCCAGCAGGGATGATGGGAACAAAACTCTGGTTCTTTAGAAGAACAGAAAGTTTTCTTAACCACTGAGCCATCTCTATTGCCCCCAGGAATGATTTAAGGAAAGTCCCAAAGCTTCTACATTGTCAAATATCTCCCTCGGTTTTCTGCAATTCCTTGGAAAAGAGCAAAGATTCTTAATAAGAACACTATACGGCTAGAAAAACCTATCAGAAAAACTCTGAGATGTTTTGAAAAATGTAGCAGAGGTAGCCAGGTACCCCCCAAAATCAACATACTTAACATTCTAACTGTTAAATCATCTGGGAATGAGGATTGCAGTAAATGCGACCTATGACTTCAGTTGGAAGCACTGGTCTAAACCAGCCAGGATGCAAAGCATCCTTCTTATGGATGTAATCTCCTGTAAGGGACAGAGTTCTTCCCTGCTGTGGAAAAACAATCCTTGTAGCATTCCTCTACCACCTTTCTGTCAGGACAGCCTCAGTAATCTATTCCCAGGTCACTGAACTAAGTCTGGAAAAGAAAATTACAATCTAAATATCACATAGACTCTACTAGCCACAAATAAATCTAGAACCCGGTTATTTTCTTTACAACTCAGTGAATATTCTGCTTTAATGACACCTGCCCTGTCTTTATCAATTTGTGGCTTTAGTGTCAAACCAGGATGCTATGAAATAGCATCCCTTACCAAAACAGTAGAAAACTAGAATGAAAAACAATCGATGCAGTGTACTCATTTCAGTATCCATGGCAAACAGCTAAGGATCGTTTCCTTCATCAAGAATAAAGATGTCGTGTATCAGATGTACATACACTTCCCTTCTCAGATATAGCATGAACAGCTGAGATAGACAAGGGAAACTTTGCTGGGACAAGCTTGAACCCTTTTAATAGAATAAATAGATGTGTCTTACAGAGTAACAGATAACTGGCTCTCAGTCTCTTGTAAGGAACAGATGGGAGGTAGGAGTCGAGAACACTATTCTGAGACTGTAGCCATCATATCTGATGCTTTGGTTTTAGCCAAATCACCCAACTGGCTTGTGACTCAGTTGTCTCCATCTGCTACTGTGTGAAAATAATGGCTTCACCATCCTCTGCACCTCCCAGACTCAAAGACGGGCTTTGAGAAGCAATAAATGAGTCCCTTAAGATATTCTGTATTGATTCAAAACCACCCAGGATACCAAGGATATATTCATCACTATGGTTAAAGGAAAATTAGCTTGAACCTTTGGAATCAGTTTGTACCCAGGACTCCTTCTAAATGTAAATATAATTTTCAAAAGGACAATTGATCTGAACCTATTCATATGGATCAATATATTTTGCTGTGCATTGTATCAATTAAGATAACTAGTTCAGCCTGAACCACCCTTTGATAATTTGATCAAAACTAAAGGAGGAGACAACATAATGAGCCTTGTTATTCTCCAGTTAGTTAGATGAGAGCTTTCAATACAAATATTCTACCAGCTTGATCGACTGTTCCACGATGTGCAGCATCCCTCGTTAGACCTGTATCTTTAAGCTGTGAGTGCCTGCAAAGCTGAAAATGTCCTTCCTACAGTAGCAAAGATCTATCCTCACATCCTCTATTCCTTAACATTTCTTTAAAATGATGCCAAACTTCCCCCTTCCTCAAGTTTTCGTTCTAAAATGGAAAATATGTGTGAATATCATTTCATTCTGTGAGTGGCTTTGGAACGTTTATATAAAGTGCAATTTGAGGGTGGTATTTTGTTTTAGAAGTCATACTTCTTGATGGTTCATTTAAAATGATAATGACCTCAAGTTGTTTTGCTAATGCAAGAAAACTTTTTTAAAAAAATCCTAAATTCATCTTTAGACAGGCTCCTTGTTGGAAATTTGAAGGAAGTCTTTTTTGTCTTTGATGCAATTTTACCTCATTTACAGGAAACTATTCTTTCATGCTAATAAAAGCCCTTTCTATAGGATGTGAAAGATCTAACAATAGATTCTTAAAGGTCATTAAAAATTAGTCAAACTTGCCATCTCATAGGCATAAAGTAAACATGTTACTGGCTCTACTTCAGACCAGGTTTTGTGGTTGAGAGGGCAGCTGAGAAATGAGAGAGTTGGGAGGTAATAACAGTGTCACAAATAGACACGTTCACAAATCAATATTGTACTACATCTGGACATCAGATGACCATATGGGACCTTAAGACAGAATCGCTTTTCCTTTCCTTTCTAGCCAAGTAGAGACAGGACAAGTGAGGTTGGAATAGGGTCTTCAGACAGGCTTCCATGATCTAGATATGGTGTGAGTTGAAAATAGAAAAGTTGGAGACCTCACCCGTAGTGGACCAGGTCAGGTATGTTACTTATTCTTTTTGTTCTCAGAGTTCCTCTAGAGATGAGGGACTAACTCTGGTGGCATGCAGAGACATTCAGAGCCATAAAAGCAACCACCCATATGCATTTCATTTTGACATAGCAATAGTGATTAGAACATCAGTCAGCAGGTGTCTAGCAGAACTGACCTAAATTTGCACACATCAAGAGAAAACACAACAAACCAGCATTACCTACCCTGACTTCTTCCACTGAAGCTACTTTGAGGAGACTGCATACCTCTACCTTGTTCCATTCCATTTCTTCACTTATAAGTTATGAGATGGCATCTCTGAGTAATTTATCTTGACATTAAGCTACAGAAGTGGCACCATGTTGCATGAGTAATGTCTTTCAGACCTTAAAGTCGCACACAATTCACATGAAGATAGAGTGGTAATAAGCCCTAACAAAACATAACTAAGATCATTTTGAATTACCACTAGCATTCCTAAAACTCCAGCTTGATTGAAAAGCCCATTCCCTGCAAGCCAATGTCATCTCTGTCCTTGCCTAACTTGATTTCTTGGTGATAGATTAATAAGTGAGTCCATAGACACATGAGACCTGCTAATTATATATACACACTAAAATTCAGTCTCTCTCTCTCTGTCTCTCGCTTTCACACACACACACACACACACACACACACATACACACAAATATACCACTATATGGATGGATAGATAGATATAGATGTATGAATATCTTTTTTTACTTTTCTATTGTATAATCAACTCAGGAAATTTGTTTGTCAATGGCAAACTGGGCAATTCATTATGAGTAGGAAGAGAGAGGGGTCATGGGATTCTTTATTCACAATTGGCATTGGTAAAATTACATGTGACTCCAAGAACATCTAGTCTCTTGACCTAATATATAGTCCATTTTATGAAAAAGAAAAAAGAACAAGGGATCCCAGGGGGAAAGGAAAGGCACATTCTGCCACGTGTCTTTGTGATTTAATTCAGTCCTTGGATTCAGATGTCAGGAGGACAGAAATGATACCTGCAAATTGACCATTAACTCTCATATGTAGGCTGCAACACATGCCTTTGTACATGTGTGTATGAGTGCATATGTACATGTGTGTATGTGTGCATATGCACATACACAAGTAAATGTAAAAGAGAAACTTTTGAAAGAATCACTCTTTCTACTTGCTATGGTATTATGTAACAGAAACAATTTGTTGGCAAGATGAAAATATCCCTTCAAATCATTTTATTTTCATAGTGCTAGTACTATCAAATTGATGGGATTTCCAGGTAGATGTAACCATAGAAAAGCAACAATGGCTTTTATCAAAAGCATAGCCTGTGGTGTTCCCATTTAAAATGATTATACAAATATCTCCACTTACCAAACAAACAAACAAAAAACCATCCAACATATATTCCATTGCAAAGGGACAGACATTCTTAACATAGAATACTAGAAGACAGACAGAGTTGAATGAGAAATCCCTTAGTGCATCTAGATCTCTGTCTGTCCCAACACATGTAAAGAAGCAGGTTGGGTCAGTAAGATACCTTTCCTTCAACAGGCCCTTGTGTTGCTTGTGTTATTGTTCTTCAGGAATATGTGCACCAATTTCCTGCTGTAAGAGCCTATTTCTCGCAGTAGTTCCTTATTTGGGTTAATCTTAATGAAAAGACAAGTTTTCTGCAAATATAGTAAAGGCCTTGTAGATAACTGAAGTGTAAGAACACAATCCTAGAAGACGATTTTAACCCAGAGCCAGATGAGTTCAGCTGTTTTAATTATTCAATTAGTGCCAAGTGATAAAATTGGCAGAAAATAAAACTGACTTCAGTAGAAATAAAAGAGTGAAGGGGGGCCTGTGGTGAATACCCATTCAGAATGACAGCATGGGAAATCAAATTTCTTAGCTGAGAAGCTCCTGGCTCTGTAACTTTGAAAAAAAAATTAGTATTTTATTTTCCATAGATCATGAAACAAATGTCAAGTGGAATTACAAAGGGTGTTCTTCCTCTTGGTGTGAGAAGTGAGGGTGGGTCGTACGGGGAATAGGAATATTACTGTTGGCTTGACAACATTATGCTCAGAAAATATCAAAAAGCAAAGAGAGTTTAAAATGGGTATTTACATATAATATCCATGTATATTTACATTTAATATCATATTGGATTTAATTTTATTACTTTCCGGAAGGCAATTGGGAGAAAAATAAACACAGTGGAATGCTATCTCATTGGCATGCAGAATCAATATGGTAATCACATGCCTGATATAAACTCATAAGAAAATGCTTCTGACATTTCATCGGCGCTTCTTAATTTAGTATTTACAATGTCTGTGTGAAATGATATAGTAGTTTTATTGTTTAATTATGGAAATGGCAGCATGTAGCAGATTCTTGACTCTTCTCTGTTAATTGCTCTCAAATTGTTGAGTGCAAAAGTATAAAGTTGGGTATCATTGTTAGGCTGACTACTGTGTGTATTTAGAATAGTTTCTAATCCTACTCAAAATGCATTGGAAAAGTATGGGTTTTCATTCAAGGGGTGGACTTTTCTAAAGAATAATAATGGAACCCAAAGATGTGTTCACAATAAAAACAGAAATTATGGTTTTGAGTGAGGTAATATCCAGAAAATTATTATTCATATTGTCAATGTCACCTAGATTTATAACTTGATATTTCTATAAGGTGATGGGCACTTTTAAAACCAAGAGCTAATCTTCTGTCATTGCACTATTATCCATGTCTATAAATTCTCAATGGTGATATTAGACTGGGGACTCATTGTAGAGGCTCAGTTACAGGGAGAGGCAACCAGTGCCTTGGTCCGTTCTCAGCTCATGCAGAGTCATGACAGTGGGCTCTGACCTTTGTGGACAGGAATCTGGTCTTGTGTTTCTAGAGTAACTTGGATGTAAGAATCTGTTTTAGTGAATCTATGAGGTTAATTAGACTGACCACTTGATCTTTTCTCCCTCCATTTTCTTCAGAAACTTAATTGGACATGTTTTCATCTTCATGTACATGCTGTTTTGAGATAGGGTCTCTCAGTGCCCAGAATATGACCAGTAGACTGAAATGACTGGTCAGGAATCCCTGTGGATCTGCCTGTCTCTGCATCCCCAAATGTGGGGTGATAAATACAATGTCACATACCTAGTTTTACATTACATGGGTTCTGAAGAACAAACTCAGGGCCTCATGATTGCAAGGCAAAAACTTTACCAACTAAGCAATCTGCTGTATTTGAACAATTTTTCATCATCATCATCATCATCGTCATCATCATCACTGTCATCATCACTGTTATTATGCACTATCCAGTAGCACATGAGACATAGCACTTATGATAGCAAATTAATAGTTCCCATGCTCTGCTACAGAGACTAGAGTTTAGGAAACATCATTTATTATGGGCAGACAATTTCTAGGAACTGGAAGACAGAAGCCAGTTGCCCAAACTGAAACTTCATTATTAAATTGATCCTTTGGGTGTCTTCAGACTCTTCCGAGCTTGCTTCTTCGTTGGCTCCCATTACTTGGTTGTCAGCCACATTTGACTGTAAAAGTGCAGTGTGTAGATATTCTCCATCTACAGGAACACTTTGGAGTGTTCCTTATGTCTATTTCCTAAAGAGGAAGTGTTTTATTTACCATCTTACCCTTATCTAGGCTCTGGGTAGTACTTGCAGAGAGAAAATCCTGAACTCACTATCCACCTTCCAATCAGTGCCTTCGAAACTGGGGTAATCGGCTTTATCTTAATAGTGTGATAGTAACTGGCAAAGGGCAATAACCCAAAGATAAGACTGGCCCCATCTCTCTCCCTGTCAGCAGGCCTGGCACCTTGTTCATTTTTAGTCTTTAATAAATGACTCCGTCAGCGCTCTTTTGCTGAGTTTCTTGTGGCATTCTCGGTGAAGAGTACAGGTTGTGAATCACTCCTATCAGGTCTGGAGGCAGTGGGATTTTGTAACTTTTGTTTTGCTTTGTTTAAGTAGGGCCATTTACCATGTAATGGATTGGCCTTTAACATCAGAGAAACAGCTTCTAGAGAGGACTTTGCTTTTAGGAGATGCTGCTGAGAGTGCAGCCTTGTATTTCACACTGGCTTTCTTGTAGCTAGGAACCTACATCCCAGGGACTGAGAGAATTTATTACTTGGAAAGAGATAGAGTATAAGCAAGGTTGTGGGTAAAAGGTCAAAATGGTGGTAGGATAGGTATGCCAAGGGACACCCAGTGGTGCATCTACGAAAGTGTTCAGCTCACATCATGATTCATAGATTCTCAACATGTTAGTTTTTCCTTCTAAATATGTCTTTGTAGCCTCTGAGTGTTATGTGTTTGCGTGTTTGTGTTTGTGTATGTGTATATATATATATATATATGTAAACATGTATGTGTGTGTGAGAGAGAGTAAAAGAGAAAGAGGGAGAGAGAAAGAGAGAGGGAGAGAAAGAGAGAGAGAGGGAGAGAGAGTTTGTGTGTTTAGTGTAAGTTAGGCACATATCCTCTCAGAGATAATCCCTAGGCTAGTGGTACCTTTTGAGATGCTCCCACTCAGTATCAAATGCCTGAATCATCCGATATGAACATTCCCTGCTGAGGTGAACAAAGTGACAGGGTTCCTTCTTGTTTCATCTCTCTTACTACATGGCATCCTCTTCCTCACACACTACTTATTCCCAAGAAGAATAAGAATGTGCTGACTAGTCTTCCTAAGAGCAAGAAAGCTGTGGTATCCCTTATGTGGTAGGGGAGCTTTATTTGGTCATAAGCGATGGAGGTGTTTGCCATATGAGGCAGTGTTAATGAGTCAAAGGTCTTTACGTAGAAACAGATATTTAAAAGCTTGCTATGGGTCAGTTAGTGAAAACGTAGGAACCTAAGCCTACTGTTCTCAAGCAGTAGCTTACTGTTTGTTAACTCTGTTTGTGATAATTTTTATAAACATAAAATTCATGAATCAAATCTTAAAAGTGAAAACTGCTACATAGATTGTCCTTTTCATTCAAAGTTCTAATACAAATAAAATTTAGAACCTACCAATTAGAAGCAGAAAGGTTACATAATCATAGAAATGACTCCCATTCTTCATATATTAGTCTTTGGCAAGTCTCTCAATTCTCCAACATAGCTCAGTGTATGAAATAGAAGAGCAGTGTGAAGCCTTCTTCCAGGTAGCAAAGTCTACAGGAAACAATAGCTTGTATATTGAATAAATGAACAAGTGGTCTTCTGTAGTGACACAACTATGCTGGCAGTGTTACTGTCAGCCAAGCCACTGTCCCTTTAAAAAGAGGAGACTGTTGTCCAATTCCCTCCAAAGAGAACAAAGAGAGGGATGCTTGTCCTTTCCAAACTTCCTTTTATAGACTGAAGAACTTTATGAATTGTACAATATCAGGTCATATGTATAAATTATTTTTCATATCTTTAGTAGCTACATTTTCTTAAAAAATTAGCATTTCCATGATTATAGGATGAGATGCTGTTGAAATGATGAGTTCACAGCACAGGGATGGTAGAAATTAGCCTCACGTGCATTTCAGAACTGAAAGCATGAATTGATCTCTCAGGTTATGCTGAACACTGTTGTAAGTATTATGGAGTAAAATCATTAATGCACACACTAAACGGAGAGACCTTTTAAAAACCTGTTTCTAATTAAAGCAAGCCAGGCACAGGCAAGTTGGGTAGTTTGCCCAAGTTACCACAGTGATTAAGTGGTTAAACTGGCCTTCGAACCTAGGCAATCAGACTGCAGATGCCTCACTTTAGCCACTATGAGTACCAGGCCTTCGTGTTTTTTCTTAGGAAAAAATGAATAACTCAGATACTCCACCATGTCTTTGTCTCTGAAGATAGATCCTGTAAGTTAGAGAAGCAGGCGTGGGTAGGAGAAGGGGAAAGTGTAAGCAAAAGTAGTGAGAGAGAACCAAACTGCAATGCTTGGCTGGAACTAGAGAAAAACCAGGGTGTAGCAGCCTCATCACGAAGGGTGTGGCTAACTGTATTAGCTTCCACTAACATAACATCCTAGTTATTTCTTCAGTGACACCACCTCTCTATGCTAGAGAGAGAAATCATAAAGCTTGGAAAGGATCTTAGACATTACTTTGCCTCTCTCCACTTTCTCTTTTCATCCCTGTGCTAACACTTCCTGATGCTCAACATCTCTCATGCCCCAGTGCTGTTAAATGATCCTTTTATTTATCCCCATCATCTCCTTCCTGGGTTATCTTTGCATACCATGTTGACTTCCACTCCTCATTCTTTCTAACCTGTTGTCTATAAGCCTTCCTGAAGGATATTGGTACTGCCTGAAACCTAGTGATGACTTCCTAGTGTCCTAGGAGCAACCTCTTCTTGATGCTCTTTCTGTACCCACTCTCATGTGTCCCTCTGTGTTACATTCCCAATATCCCATGCCTTCCCTCCAAAGAAGTCTTTTTTCTTTCACCTCAGGGACTTCATACTTCCTGGACTTTCAGCCTTTGTGGTCTATACAAAAGTCTATTTGAAGAAATCCTGTTTTTTTGTGGGGGTGTCAGAATATAATGCAGGAAATTAATCCCAACTTGTGTGGTTGGATTCCACCAACCTTGCTCTTGCAAATCACTCCAATCAATTCTTATCATAGCTCTAACTTACTTTGATTTAGAGATAGACTCTCCTGTGGCCTAAATTGATTTCACACTCCCTGTGTAGGTTAGGATACACTTGAGCTCCTGGTCCCTAGCCTTGGTCCCTAAGTGCTAGGATTGCAGGCATATACCACCTTGTCAAGTCTATCGTGGATTTCATCCCAAAGCATCATATCACCATACTAATATCTTACTTGTGTCATATATGTATTAGACTTTAAGTCCCCTAAAGGCATAAACTAGGTTTTTCAAAAGATCCCCAAGACATATAGAAGTAGCATTATAGTATTTTTTTAAATGCTCTGTCAGTTACCAACTATAAGAAAGAAAATATGTGGTCATGAGATCTTAGATTAAAATGTATAGAAAGAGTATATGTAGGTCATCCTAGGCTGCTTTACTCAGTGGAAGTCACTGGGTTAACTTGTGTCCATGGATGTGTTATGCTGATTGACCACACTCTCCTTTTTAAACATTGATACTGTCTTCAGATACAATAGCTTCCCAAGTTTCTTCAACCCTCCATGTTCCCCTTAGCCTTACCAACCTGATCCCAAAGGCATCCGTGCTTGAGTCAACTGATTACAGAGTTGTTTGTTTATGTAACATGCTAATGCAGAGAATGTAGTCGCATCTAAATGGTGTGTGCCAGTATCCTTGATCATAGAAGAAGAACTATGCTGTTGGTTAAAACATCATCCTAAGTGATTTTTGCTTCTTTCTGCTGGTCTCTGGCTCTCAAATAGGTGGACTAACTCTGTGATACAACAGATAAATAATTTGGTAGCAAAACCTACTCAGATACATTATCATTAGTTAGCTATGGAAGACCACGAGACTCAAGATGAGGTTGTTACTTTATACAGGGTGTTTCCAAAACCCATCTCCACCCAACCTAAAAGGGGGGACTTCTGCCCCTAGACTAAGCAGAGAGGGGCCACCCAGAACCCCCTCTGTCAGGTGATCTGAATTCTTGCTTAGGCTGCGAGGCTAAGCACTGCAAGGGAATATAAATAAAAGATAAAAATATCTATCTGGGTTCCCTGAGGGACAAGCCTGACTGCATAGGGGTTGATGTCAAAAGTATCCCCTCTCCAGGAAAAAAGCATCGGGACAGGTATGGCCCTCATGCCTCACTGGACAACGACAGGGGGACTGGAACCATTACAATGTCCCCTTCAAATACTGGAGGTCAGGCCTCTATCCTTGCCTTCGCAAGTTTAGAATTGCCACAGCCCTTCTATACTTAGAGAAGAGAGGAGATGTCAGGGGCAGCCCTGCTTACCCACTGAAGGCCTAAAATCAGCCATAGGCCTAAAATCAGCAATAGGCCTGTCATACATGTATACTAACACCAAGTCTTGGGTCTCAGTGGAAAAACATCAAAACAGATGGCTATAAGCTAATGTAAACAGGCAGCTTTTATGGAAATTTACAAGCCCGAGTAGTCATAGACCTTGTAAATAGGTAGCCTGGGCAGACAATACCAACTTAGAAAAGGACAAGCGAGTCATAGGCAGAGTCATAGTGACTTGTCCCCTGAACCTTCACCCAGCCGATACCCAGTTCTGATGATATCTGTATTCCTCCTGATCACTCACACTCCAGTGTCATTCCCTTCCCCACATCCTGCCTTTCTGTGTTTATAACCACTGTGTGAATGAATTACGATTTGAGAAAAAAATAAATTAAAAAAAAAAGAAGACAAAGCTACAAAAAAAATCATCCTAAAAGTTGGGTACAAGTTGAGATTCCAAGGACTTCATTGCCTTTGAGGCCCTAATCCTTGAAAAAGATGAAAGGCTCACACTATGTAGGACGAAATGCTATTTGTGGCTGTTGGTGATGATTACAATAGGAAATAAGGTTGAAGGAAATAGACAAAAACACAAGTAAGTAGAAAAGACTTACAGATATCAGACACAAGAATGTTGGGCAAGATAAACAGCTTTGGAAGCAAAGTCCATGTTTGGCCCACTGCCTATTTTTGCAAATAAAGTTTTACTGGACTATAGCCACATTAATTTGTTTACATATCATCTGTGGCTGGTTTCACAATTTAAGGGCAAAGTTCAGTAGGTTAACAGAAACCACATGGCCTACAGAATCTACAATAGTTACCATCTGGCTTTATATAAAAGAAAAAAAATATGGCTAGGGTACTGAGAGAAATGACCAGTGGGCAGCACCCTTCCCTCATTATAGAATCTCAACAGACGTTTGCAGAACCCAGAGGTCAGTAGGCAACTTCATGTGCAACATAAGCATCATGTCTCCTTAATTCTGTGGGAAGAGTTTGTTTGTTCATGAAGATTTCATTTGGGAAAGATTTGTACAGAATACTGGAAAAACAGCTGTGTTCCACATCTGGGACAAAGCCATGATCCGGAGGTCCACATACAAAGAAAGTGGGTCTATGCATCACAAGAGCCTAGTTATCAGCTCTCCCTGAGAGGAACTAATCAGACTTTTGATGATGGGTTAGTGGTACTGTCCCCAACACATGCTTTTCTGATAGTTATTTACCTGTCTTCACTCTTGGTGGTTGAGGGGACCAAGGACCAGTAACAAGAAGTATTCCCTTGAGAGTTGTGGAACGTCATAATGAAATCTATAATCTATGTATAAGGGATATGAAAATCCAAGCAAGGTGAAGAAGTTTTTCTTCGTTCCAGTTTTCTTTCAAGAAAAGTTAACATGGCTGCTTATTGCATACAGGAATAAAAAGCAAATAGAAAGGTTTACCCAGGTCTCAATTCTAGAAGGAATTTCTTAAATACAGTCTTGAAGGTATTTAGAGTACAAAAAATGAGAAGCAAAATGATTCAAGGCCTGAGTTTATACTTTTATGCATTTTATTTTATTTTTTAAGACAAGGTCTCGTGTATCCCAGACTCTTCTCAATTTATTTTGTATCTAAGGATGACCTTAAACTTCTGATTCTCTGCCTCCAGAGTGTTAGGATTCCAGGTGAACACTATCATACCAAAAGGAGCCCATGACTTGTTTGAATGCTAGGCAAGTATACCACTAACTAAACCACACCCCTGTGATCTGAATGCATAATTAAAAGCCTTAGAAGTTTCCATAGGTTCTTACTCTTGACTTGTACCTAAACCGTGGACACTCACTGCCAGTCAGAAGAGTAAAGGTTCAGGTATACCACGGAAGCCCTATAGGTGTTTAAGAAGTGTGACCAGCATTCAGTACCACAAAGGATGGTTCACCTAATGTTTGGAGTACTTTAAGAAACAGATCACACAAATGAGTAGTTTGGTTTTGAGATTTACTAGTGTAAAACTTTACATGTAACTACAGTAAAGACTCACCTAGAAGAGCAGAGCAATTTTCAGAGAATGCCAAGTCACTGCAATGAGCTGGGAAAATAATCGAGCAGCTTAGCCCTGCTCTGATTAGGAGTGGGACGAAGGAGTAGACAACAGGCAAAGTATGCTTGAGAACCTGGTTTGGGAAGTGAGCTGAGTGGTGCTTTCTTCATGTCCACAAACAAAAGGACACCTGGATGAGATGCTGTCTGTCACTCACAAAGGGCATGAAGGAGTACAATTGCACCCTGGTAATAATATTTGCCACGTTTGAAACCTGCCTTCAGAGAATAGTCAGGGAGGCTCTTCTCCCACTGCCAATAAAAGTGGACAGTGTCTAGAATAAAGACATGTCAAAAAAGATCCTAGTGCTTTACTAATAGCAAAAGGGCAGTGTGTGGGTTGATTCCAGAATCCTCATTTAATTTACTCCAAGCTTGATTTATACTGACTCTGCCTTCTGAGGTGGTTAGGATGCCACCCTTCACCACAGGGAGTCATGTCAGGCTGACTGTGTTTGAATGTTGTAAAGCCTCTTTCTCTTCAGCAGGGCTGTCACTCTCTTTTCTATGGCCACAGCAGTCACCCAAGACTAACTCAGCAGTGGTTGACTTATTGGAAACAGTGTAACACTAGTAACTTCTAGTACTTAGGGGAAAGATCAGGAAAGCACTGAGCTATTCATTAGAAAGCAGAAGGTTCTAGAACAAATTGGAGAGAATGACTGGGGAGGCCATCCTTCAATGTTGAGAATGATTTGGAAAGTCAGATGGACAGACAGACAGACAGACAGACAGCAAATTACCATTTATTATTTATAACATGCTGTCCACCATATTGAATGTAGTATGTACTCATTTAATCCTTACCACACCTCTACACCTCTACAAGGTAGGGTTTCTTTCATTTATTTTCACCTTTTTATTGAAAATAGTTTTCTTTCTTCCTTTGTGGTTTTTTTCTTTTCTTTTTTTTTGTTTGTTTTTTTGTTTTTTGTTTTTCTGTGTAGCCTTGGCTGTCCTGGAACTCATTCTGTAGACCAGGCTGGCCTTGAACTCAGAAATCCACCTGCCTCTGCCTCCCAAGTGATGGTATTAAAGGCATGCGCCACCACTGCCCAACATGAAAGTATTTTTCTATCCATGCTTTCCTCTCTCTCTTTCTCTCTCTCCATATATATATCTCCTCTCTCTAACAGGCAAATTAAAAATAATATTTAACTTTGAATCATAATAAAAATGAGTTTAAAAAAGTAAAAGTATAAGAAATACATATACACAGAGACACGAATACACACTCACACACACACACACACACACATCTCCTAAAGATCACAAAATCAGAAACCATAATGTACAATCAAAAAAAGATTTAAAAAATTAAATGTCTAAAGCAATATGAAACAAAAAGAAACCCTACAAAAATACCATTGAGTTTCTTCTGTGTTGTCATCTGTAGCTGACAAATGCCTACCTTTAAATGTGGCTCATTCATAGACCCAGTGAGATTCCATTGAAGAAAATGAATTTTTCCTTTGCAAACAGTTTTCAGTTGGAGATAGATTCTTGATGAGGGATGGAAGCCTGTGTTCATATCCCCAACTCAGTTCTGGGTCCCCGTGTGGCTTGACCTGTGCAGGCCCTGTGCACGCTGTCGCTGTCTGTGGGAGTTCATGTGTACGACAGTCCTATTGTGTCTGTTTCGTTGGTGCTGTCACAACCTGACTCTCACCACCTGTCCATCTCCTCCTCAGCATAGTTTTTTGGGCCCTGAGGGAAGAAGTTTGGTGAAGAGATCGCATTTAAGACTGAGTGCTCCAAAATCAAGAATCTTATATAAAAACCACTTTTGGGGAAATTCAGATGTGGATATTATCCAAAAACCTCAGTGTGAGCTAATGAGTTCAGCTGGCAAGCCTAGCTGGAAACCTTGGGACTCTCCGTGTGGGGCTGATGTACAGGGGACAGCCATCTGAGAGTTTGGGCTCTAAGTTCCTCTAAACCAACTCCTGTGCTTCAGTATTTCCACTGACTGTTTATCTAATGTTTCTTTGCTTACTTTGTGGCTTGGAAAGAAAAAGAACAAGATGTACTAGGCAGTGTACAAAAGGAAGAAAATTCCCAAGGTCCTTGGCAGTTTCCCATTGACACGCCCTTAGTTTCTCTCTTATCATTTCTCCAATGGTAGTGACAGTTATATACATTTCTGCAACCCTTACCAAAAGTCTTCTAAATAAAAGTTTGCACAGTCCCCAACTGCAGGTGTCTCACCATCTTCAAACTGTTTCTTCCTTCCGGAACATACGAGCTACATTAAGCAGTTATAGTAATGTTTGCACTGAATGCTCATTGTGATTTTAAAGATTTGGTCTGCATCCGTACAATCAAAATGATGCTGGCTTCGGTGCAATCAATTGGCAAGTCAGGCTACCTTAGTCCATATTGTGCTTGGTAATTTCGTCAGTCAATGAAGAATGGGTTATAAAATAATGACCCAAGTAAATGTCATGCCGTGTTTTCATTGCGGAAAGCCAGCCCTGTTGCTATTGCATAAGTTGATTGCTGAAAACTCTGGGGACGCAGCCTCCACTCCCAACAGATCTAGAAGTCTGCAGATAGCAGACTACTCTCAGCTGTTTGCCTGGAATTTCATAAATGAAGACAATCATCCTAGGCTGAGAGATTTTTTTTTTGTAGAAAATTCTGTCTGCTGAAATAATTCACGGGTAATCATCTTCCTCCAGGGAACAAGAGAAGAAAGAACAGATTCCCGGAGACACAAAGAGGCAGATGGCAGAGAGAGGGGGACTACTGCTGCCACTTTTGTTAATGATAAAAATAAGATGTCACATGAGCACATGGAGCCACTGTGTCCCTGCCCTTCACCAGAGGCATTGCCAGGTCTCAGTCAGTGTGGATGGTCAACCAAGTTCACCAAAAATGTGTGACTTAAAAAGAGAACAGAGCAAAAACAACTTACTACTTCCTATCTTAAATTTTGGTGCATGGATGTGGTGTGTGGACGTGTTCATGTGTGTGCACTGGCTAGAATAGCTAGCCAGTGAGTTCCAGGCATGTTCCACCAAGCTTGGCTTTCTTTGTCTATGGGTTCTGGGGATCAAACCCAGATCATCATACCTGCATGACATCAAGCACTTTACACATTGAGCCGTTCCCTGAGCCTCTGCAGTGCCTCTTTGTGTCTTCCCTTTCTCTAATAGTTTTCCTTGATTTGTACTCAGTTAAATGAAGTAGTAACTAGCTGAAAATGCAGAGAACAGGAGAGTCCTTACTAAGGTAATCGTGTGGGTGTAGTATTGATGGGAGGCAAATCCCTCTTCCTTTATGGCATTTAATTTACCCTTTCTGTTATCATTTGTCTGCTTTCCATGTCTTGTGACTGAGGACAATTCATACATGACAATCTTGACTATGGAGTGGAAGCAATAGCTGTTAATATTTACTAAACATGGACTGGGGACAGCTCTTGTAGATCATGACTGTAGTGTGCACCCATAGCGAGATCTTAGAAGGCACTTTAGTAGATACTGATATTAATCTCACTTTATACTGGAGGCAAGATTGTGTATCTTGGAAGCAAAGAAAAAAAGGCCTTATATTTCTATACCACAAAGGTGGCATGCTTGGGTAAATCAACTGGGAATGAAATGAAGTTTCAAAATTTTGAATATGGAAAGGAAAACCCAAACATCAAGGTTCTCTTCTATAATGAACTAGCCTCAGGCCTAACCATGGGTTGTATTTAGAAAGCATTCCTGTAGGACCAACTTCCCTTTCCTAACTGCATCCTTGCCCATTGATCCTTAGCCCCAATTCTCCATTCAGGCTTCCTACTATTCCTCATTGAAGAAAGACAAATGTACCAGCAGGTACAGCATCAATGTAAACCCCCAAAGGATGGAAGACAATCACAAATGTTAGGTCTCCATGAACTAACATGGTTTTCTTCCTTCCTTCCTTCCTTCCTTCCTTCCTTCCTTCCTTCCTTTCTTTCTTTCTTTCTTTCTTTCTTTCTTTCTTTCTTTCTTTCTTTCTTCTGTTTTTCAGTCTCTTTCATTTCACTACTTCTTTAGTAGTGCATCTTTTTCATGTGATTATATTTTGTTTTATGTTGTTTCTCTAAAACAGTCAAGTTGTCTGCTAAGAAGAGGCACACTTGTACAATGCTAGGAACTATGCAGTGGCTCTTCGTGTTTCACCTGCAAGACTTTGCTTTTCCAAAGAGAATGGCATCTGGAGATTTGTTTTCAACTCCAGGCAAAGTAAAAAGCCAACACCGACTCCTTTCCACCTTGATTTTCTTGTGAGTTCTGCATCTAACTGACGAACACATTAGCTGTTTCATTGCTTTATACTATAATATAGGTTCCAGTTGTAAAATCCCACTATCTCCAGAGAACTTGAGGACACACTAGAGTTTTCATTAATTCAAAGGGGAGAGTTGTTTTCAAGTCAAGAACTTCCCATGTATTTATGTTAGAAAAGAACTTGTCTTGGCAGTTGACACAGAGACTCAAGATAAGACTGACTTTGGATAGTAAATCTAGGCAGCCCAAGTTTCACATGTGCTTAACAGCATGTACATTTCTTAACTATGATCAACAGCTTCAATCCCATGAAATCCACCAGTTACTGACAAAGTTCTAACAAAGGAGATGGAAAAAATTAAAAATAAACAAATCTAACGTTCTCTTCTCCAGAGTTTTGTTGTGATTTGGGGTGGGGGGAAGGTGTGGGATTTGATGGGATTTCTTTTGTTGTGGTGGTGGTAAGTAAAGATGAAATTTAGTCCTTTTAAGGGTTCCTATGTTATTGAGTCAAGACAGAATAATTTTTCAGCTGCCTGGCTCTGATAGAAGACTGAAGTATATTTGCTGTTTGGTGTATTTCATTGACACCTTATTAAAGTCTGCTTTCTTCTGTATATTAATTTTGGAGGTCTCGAATCTGAAAATAAATCAGTCATTAATGACCTGTTTAAAATAGAATCAAAGATGTTGCATGTTTTCCATTCAGAACTCCTGACCACATGCCAAATGTTGTAGGACTCAGATGGATTTTTGTTGTTGTTGTTTTGAGATTTTTTTGTTTGTCTCTTGTTTTCTGCATTCCTTAAAGCCTACCGATCAGACATGCTATTGGTTTTTGTAAATGAAGAACATGTTAGAGAGTCTTCCCAATTCAAGACTCTAGGCCAGTGACATTTAACAAATTATTGCTGAGGCTGAGGAGATGGTTTCATGAGTAGGAGGGCTTGCTGTGCAAGCAAAAAGACCTGAGCAGGAATCACCATCTTGCAAATAAAAAGTTAGGGGCAGCTGCATGTGCCTGTGACTCCAGGATTGGTGTCTGAGAGAAGTGGATCCTGGGAACTCCCTGGCTAGCCAGCCTAGCCAAAGGAGTGAACTTTAGATTCAATGGAAGACTCTGTCTTAAGCCAATAAAGCAGGAAGTTCTAAAGGATGGCACCTGATCTCTTCCTCACAGGCACACATTCATGCATGCATGCACATGTGCATTACAAGCAAAAATTAAATTTTAAATTTTAAAAAGAATCTAATGCCAACTGGCTCTTGTAATGGAATCATAAACTTCTCAGAATAATTGAAGTTCCACAGCACCCAACAGAATAACATCCAGCAGGTCTCTTGAGTGAAGCCCTCTGAAAGATCTCAGTTGGTTCCTGAAGGGAGGCATGCACATTTTAAGCAGGTCTGTATGGCTTCATATCAAAGAGTCTTGAACTTCCCCATAAAACTTCTGAATAAATCTGGAATGTTCCCCCCCCAGCCCCCATGGAATGGTGTATTTGAGCTGATGGTGCTGTTTTTGAGAGCCCTGGAACCTTTAGGAAATAAGGCCTCACCAGACACAGTAGATCACTAGAAGACCACCCTTGAAAGTGACGTCCAGGGCTAGTTTGGGCCAATAGAGTTCTCTGCTTCCTTAACACCACAGCATTGTGATCTACTGCAAGTACTCATTTCTATTCCCTTCCACCAAAATTGACTAAATTACCCAAAGCCATTCCAAAATAAATCCTTCCTTCCTTAAGTTGCTTCCATTGGTCACCCTGCTGAGAAAAAGTGTGTAATGTGCTTACATACAAGGCTTCAAATAATCCTCCTGTGTTTTGCTTCCTAAAGATAAATAGAATTTAGTTAGCCACATGCCAATGAAAATGATACTTTTAGCTGCCTATCAGTGATCCTTAAATATATGAGTGGTCTCAGAATTTCTTTCTCTGAGTCCTCAGTAAATCTGGAAATTTGACAGACCAGGATAGGACAGGCAAAGAAAATGTAGGACTCCAAAACCCCTTGAGTGCAGAGAACAAGGAAGAGTTCTGATGTCTTAGTCTCTTCTATTGCTGTAAAGAGACACCATGATCAAAGCAACTCTTGTAGGAGACAGCATTTAACTGGGAGCTTGTTTATAGAGGCAGGGAGCATGGCAGCAAGCAGGAGTGGTACTGGAGAAGAAGCTGAGAGCCACATCCTCATTCAAACACACACACATACATACATAAACAAACACACACACACACACACACAGAGAGAGAGAGAGAGAGAGAGAGAGAGATAGAGAGAGAGAGAGAGAGAGAAGCAGAGACAGACAGAGACACTGGGAGAGAGAGCAAGAGAGTGCCTGGGCCTGGTGGAGACTTCTGAGAGCTCCAAAGTCCAACTAAGCATGCAAATCTATGAGCCTGTGGGGGGCATTCCTATTCAAACCACCACACCTGATAACCCCAGGCTCTACTTCTGCATATTGCAAACTCTTATCTTGGACTTTTTTCACTGAAATATCACCACCTACCATCAGGTACTGGTGGATAAGTACTCCTAAACCAGAGTAAGGAGGGCCTGATATGAGAAGAAGCAGCGTGGTCCTAGTGAGACCGGGACTGACTCATGGAAACCTCCTAGATGACTTTGGAGATCTCAGAACACATCAGCATCTACTCATTCAATTTTCTACACAGTCTCTTTAAAATATGTAATTCTTTTTCATTTTCTACTTGGCAATAAGCCCTGTGAGAATAGAACCTTGTACATCTTGTGTGTTCTTCACTATATTCAAAATGTTTACCATATTAATTGGTGAAATTGTGGTGGCCCTATTTTTATCTAATGTCTCTAAGACATCTAACTGAATGACATAGTTGAAAACTCATGGTTGTTCTGTCTAGAGAACCAAATAATTCACTATTATAATGGTAAAGGTGCTCCCGTGACAAGCACGGAAGTCACAGAAAGAAACTGGTGTGCTTACCATGTACCAAGCACACATCGCTCTGTCTATTCTCTTTGTGGCTCACTAACCTCCCTCCCCAAATTTCAGAAGGGTGTGCTCTTTAATTTGGAGTTAAAATAAATGATGTCTCAGATTAATTTATATCTATTCACTTCCTGGCAGTGGCTCACAGCCGTCTGACTAGGAAGGCCATATCTTTTCCAGGCCACTAGACCAGAAATGTGTAGCTAGAGTGTAAAGAATGTTCAGAAAGGTTCATGACTTTAAATTACAGGCACATTCAAACCCTAAGACCTCAAAGCTTCAGCATGTGGAAAGAGTCCACACTTTGAATCCAATTGAGCTAATGAACACTGATGTTAACACAGGGGGCCGGTCTTCCCTGAAAGCTATTAAATGCTGCATCCTCGACTCTAGTGGGATGTGTCCTAATTTTCTCCAGTGTTGCTGCTTTGGGCCTCTGTTTCTGATGTTTCTCAGTGTTGGGCTTGTGTGTCCTCTATCTAGATCCATTTACTCTCTGAGGTTACCTCCAAACTAAGAGTTTTTCCCCCATGACTTAGAAGAAAATTGAAGCTTATAAACCATACTGCTGTTACTGTGAACTGTCTTCAGAATGATTGAGTAAATTGTCCCATGGACTTTAAATTGCTATAGATCTGGAATACCTAGAAAAACCTGCCAATTGATTTTGACCTCTTTTTAAAATTTCCCCTTCTTAAGTTTAATTCAAACTCTCCTTATGCCATTTGGGATAAATATCTTTCTATGCCTTCTGCTACATAAACTGCACATTGTTATTACTTAAACTGCATTCTCTGTGGATTACTTAAATTTGGATACTTTATGAGTAACCATTCTTGCTTGTGAAAGGAACAGTGTATATTTGAAGTTAACTGCTTTCCAGGGGGAATATTGGAAAGACTCATGTCCTCCATATTGGAAAATGAATTGAAGGTACATGGTTTAGAAATCTGGACACTGCAAAAGATGCCTTAACATTTACCATGTCTTTGCATAAGCAAGACATTAGGAAGCACAACTGAAGAAGAAAAATTGGTTTCCATGAGACTGTTAAACAAGAACCTGTTAGTTGTTTCATCCCTCAAAGAGTTTTAGCTGATGATTCAATACTGATGAATGCTACTTACTACATTGTTCAATGTGCTCTCATTTCATAAGTTAAATGATAAAGGAATAACAGAATAATTTTATGCCAACCAAGATACTCCATCTGCTTTTGTTTGTTACTTTTCTCCTATTCCTTCGCCCACTTTCCCCAAATGCTTCCTCTAATGCAGTAAGTTTGCTTTAGCACAGACCTATGATTTTAATCAGTCCATCTGTGTCACTCTGTGTGGGGGAAGGAATTGAGTAATCTGTGCTTGTTCAGTTCACATCTTCGGTATAAGGGTATATCTGTAAGCACACAGTGGCTTTACTGAAACACATTGAGCAATTACAAAAGACGGTCCAAGCATCCTCAGTCTTCACCAACTTTGTCTTTTTTTTTTATTATGTTAGATATTAGACCAGAACTAGTATACCATCTGGGTAGAAAATAATCCTGATATACCCACCATCTTGATTGGAGCACACTGTGGTCTCTAATCAACAGTGACTGGTCCCCTAACTGTAAAGAGTCAGAAGCCAATCTCATGGAGCACCTTTCCTCATTATAGTGACAAGACTCAAGTGACAAGTCAAAACTAGACCCATTGGGAGGACCTTGTCACTAAATGCTAGAAAATCTTCTGTAGTAATTAAAGTAGGGCTTCATTAAGAAGTCAAATTTGAACAAGGGCAAATGTGGAACCTGTTAATAACATCAGAAGGCCTTATGGGTTAGAAGACAGATTACTGGGAATGTGCTAGATGGCATGGGGAGGGAGGGGAAATGAACTAATGTCTGCTAGCACTTATAGCGAATTCAATGCCTTAGAATTATTGACTATGAAGCTGCTGAAAATATAACTGCAGGTAGACCAGGCAAAGGTGAACAGTCTACCTAAGATTTGAAAGAGATGGCTCCCACTTTCCCCTTAACTCTTATTCTCTGCACTTGTGAAGGAGCTTGTGGAGTTCACAACGTGTACATTTTTGTGCCTCATTAGATAAAATGTGATGTCACAGAGTGACAGTTGCCAGGGGAGCTCTAATTTGGAACTGCCAACGTTAGACACCTTACGACTCGCGACCGTGGTACAGCATTAAACTTTTCTCACTGAATGTCTTTAAAAGAAGAAAAAAACAGCTGTGAACATCCATTCAAATACCTACTCATCCTGTTTTATTCCTATGAGTAATCACTTTCAGGTTCAGCCTGACATTTGGAACTTATTTTTTTTTTTACTAAATGGAAGACTTTAAATTAGCACAGACACTTTTTCTCATTAGAAACAGAGCCAAACTCTTGGGTGAGTTTGAGCAAGCAAGATGATGGCTAAAGAAAACACTCATCAAAACACGTGACTGCATTTTGAAATTGTCCTTTGGACCTGGTCGTCCTTAATAAACACCGAAGTGACTCAAAGGGCTCAGGACTCATTCATTGTGCTGGTTAGTATTGTGTCAAACTGACACAAACTAGAGAATCAGGTTGGAAGATGGAGCCTACACTGAGAAAACACCTCCATTATATTAGGCTGTAGACAAAATCCTTGAGGGTATTTTTTTCTGAATTAATGATTGAATTGAGGGAGTCCAGCCTACTGTGGGCAGTGCCTTCCATGGGTTTCGGCATGATAAAAATGCAATCCTGGCAAGCTATGAGAAACCATCCAGTAAGGAGTGTTCCTTAGTGCCCTCTGCTTCAGTTCCTGTCTCCAGCTTCCTGCCTCGACTTCCCTCTATTGTGCACTGTGACAACAGGGACATAGATACTGAAATATACCCTTTTATCCCAAAAATGCTTTTGGTCATGTTTATCACAGCAACAGAAAGCACACTAGGACTCTTACTATCCCAGTCTCCAAAATACTACCTCAAAGCTGTTACCAGAATCAGAGACACTTAGAAATGTTCCCTTTAAAAAATTCTAGATGCTTTCCAAAAGCAAGGATAAATAACATTCACTCTAAGACCAACCATTCTGATGGTAAATACCTCAAAGCATCACAATATACTTACATATACTTAAGATGTTAAAACACTGGCAGGAAAATATGTTTTGAAGAAAATTTGGAACAGTAGGATTCAGGGATGTAAGCAGAGATTTTGGTGACTCACCATCCTTTTCTGTTTTGGAAGAATATTCACACTTAACTTTCAGGTCCTCCCCAAAGTTTTAAGCGTGACACAGGTGGAATTCTTCCAATAATGGAAGAATAATAGCCTGTAAAATAGGATATGGAAAAGTGAGGAAAGTGTTGAGCAAAATTTCTAAATTCTGGCCAAACCTCTGATGCAGTATAACTAGAAGCGGTGGGTGGGAGACCTGCATCCCTTCCTAGTGAATGAACGGCTGTGCTGCACATTTTAGAATCTCAGTTTACTTGAAGTATGATAAGATACTGATAAAACATACTTGCTGGTGTTGTCATGAGAAGCCATGGAGATGACTGAGATGTTTTGCACCAACCATTCTTCCCATGCAAGTAGCCTTCCTGTTTATTGTTTTTTGACCCAGCAGGGTGTTCTTCCCCAGGCTCCTATTTTTGCTCCCAGGTGCCACAGAAGTTCAGGCTTTATTCTCAAAGACAAACAAAAAATTAAAGAAACTATTATTTCTGAACCCTGCTTAAGACTGATATGAACCAAAATTTCTACCATCTAGAGCAAAGAAGATGGCACCTTTTCCCTACTTAGAGATGCCAATATGGATTCTGTCAGGCACAGGGGATTGAATGAATTTTATAACCCTTATACTGCCTTTTAAGTGGCCTTCATTTGACTTCTCCAGCAATTCTGCTGCTGTTCACAGCCAACGATGTTTAAAAGCTTCACTTTGTAGATTATGTAAGCACAATTCCATTTCTGTCTTCTGAAAGGATGAAGACACGATGTCCTAAAGATAACTTTGACATAGCAGGAAAGGTGAGAAAGAGAGTAAAGGTCCTGTCATCTGACCACATGATAAGTCTTGTCGATTAGCTTCCACATGTCATCTCTCAGAACGCTGGGATAATTGGTAGTTAATGAGCATGAACTCTCTTGAAAAAAATCTTCTTCCATGCATGCTTATTTTCTCTCCTTCAGAAATTTCTCTGTTACTTTACTAGATAAACAAAAAAATAATATGAAACTCAACAGGTAGAAAAGAACCATTTTTTCTTAACATCTTAACCTAGTCTTTCCATTTCTGTCCCATCACTAGAGGCAGCTATTATTTTCAAGGTTATAAGAAATTATTCCAAAATAATAATGGCATACAAGTATACAACACACACACACACACACACACTCATGCAAACCACCAACATCACTATAAGATACATATTTTTCACTACCTAGTTTTGATTTTTTTGTACTTAATAATATACCTTGTAGGTTATTCATTATTAGTGCATACAGAGATGTCTCATTCTTTATAAATATTGTATAATATTTCATTGTATGGATTACTATACTTAACCTAGATCTCTTCTTATGGGCACTGATATCAGTTGTGGTGATGTGACTATTGGTCCTTAAACTTATATGAACCCAACTCATTGCATGACTGCATGGGTTTATATAGAGAATTTAAGAATAAATAGTTTGAATATCTGAGACATGGCCTGGAAGCAGAGATGATGGGGATATATTTGTTATGGTAGGCCCTGAACTGTGTTTGAATATAAGACTTGGATTTAATTCCTTCTTCCTTGCTTAAGCAGCAAGGATCTTTCAAAGGCCGGAGCTGGAGAAAAAGTGATATCAAAAACCCTGTCATTCTTGTCACCTTCAATAGGTCTTCTTTATTCATTGTTTATATCCAAACTAGGAACTATGGTCTCTTATCTGGTTTTCTTTGCTTTTCTATGATATTTTGGTGTCTGAAAAGCAGTTTAGACTGGTATGTGTACAGGCCCATGCTCATAAAAGCTTCCATCTTGCTATGCCTCTGAGAACACATGAAAATACTTCTAAAGATGGGCAGTTCCAAATTGTTCCAGACAGGTTTTTCAGTTTGCCATTAGAAAGTAGGAAAATCCCCAATTGCCCCCCCCCCCCAGTCCCCGCTGTGCTCATAAACACCAAGTCTAGGCAGAGGCTTTGATCTTTGCCAATACAATTACCAGTATCTCAGGATGGCTTTGCTTATTCTTCTCTGGCTCAATATCTTTTGTGTGTTTGTTTCTGTTTTCTTATTTGTTTTAATTTTGTGTGGCCTTTTTTATTCCACAAAAAAATGTATTTTCGTTTTTTGGCACCAAAATGTTTCATTGAGAAGACCTGGAGAGGGAACTTGGCAGTTAAGCACACTGACTGCCCTAGGACATGCATTGGGTTCCAGAATCCACATGTAAGATCACAAAAAACTGCCTCCTGATCATCTGCAGGCATCACATGTGAGTGTTATCCACACATACATGCATACAAAACAGTCACACATATATTTAAAAAAGTAAACCTTTAAAATGTTTTCAGTTTTATTTTTGTTACTCTTCTGTCTTTCATATCTGTATATATTATGTCTATTATAAAGACGGAGATACATTCATAGAGATATTTAGTGTATCTTAAACATTTAATCTTTTATAATGAATATCTATCAGATCTCTACCCCTCATTATAATATCATTTTATCATATGGTAAGCTTTTGTATGTATTTTGGGACTTTTTAAAAATTTTTTTACTCGATGCTAGTGTCTATCTACCAATTCAACTGCCAGCTCCCCCAGTTTTAAACGACTACAGTTTTATTATATCTCAGTAAGTGGCAAGATTGGTTATCTCCGAAAATTCTCACTTGTATCATGCCTTGAGTAGTATAGAAAAAGCTTACCCACCTACCTACCATGGATTTACTTGTTAACTGAAGATCTGAAGCCCCAGTGATGCCATGCCTTCCTGTCTAAGAACATGGTATGCCTGTCTCTATGCTTTTCTTCTGAGTTCTTTCATAATGCTTTAAATTTTTTATTATATTTGTTATTAATATCTTATTGACTTAATAAATGGTCTTCTATCACAGCTTCATATATATTGATTTCGTGTATATATATATCTATACACACACACACACACATATATATATATATATATGTAATCTGTATTATAAATTAGATGTTCACCAGACAACTTCATGAATTATACTTTTTATAGTAGTTTTTAGTTGTGTTGACTATCTCAGCTCTTTGTGTAAATAACACATTAATATGAAACATTCCTACTTTTTAAACATTTATTTACTTACTTGTGTCTTTTGAAACTCATCAGTGTGATGGTATGCCACAGCATATATCTGTGGAGGCTGAACAACAACTTGCCAGGCTCAGTGAGTATGTAAATACTAGAACGAAATAGTTATGTTGGGCAGGATAGCAAGCACCTTTGCTCATTTGCTCATGTCTCTGGCACCAACTTTTTAAATTAACATATTTTATTGAGAAAATGTTGTAATAGTGCTGTATATGATGTAGATAATATTTCATAAATTAATTGTTGGTTTGTAATTTTGGAATTGCTTGTGTTATGGGACAATACAAAATATCCCCAAATTTTGAAAGATGTAACACAATAAACATTTATTTCTTGCCATTACAGTCTGTGGGTCCCAGTGATTCTCCCGGGCAGTAGTTTATCTTGTAATGACTCTACAGGCACCCAAGCTGAACAAACTTCATAGCATCCTCCTATTAACTCAAACTCCCATGGAATCTGTGCAACACAAGAAGTGGCTAAGGGATGGTAAGCAAGTTATTAGGACATTTCATTTACCTTAAGATTCAAGACTGGAAAAGCATCCTTACATATCTGTAGAAACAGAGATGATTAGAGTTTGCATACCTTTTCCCTTTCAATTTCCCCAAATCATTAGCAAATTATGTGTTCACTTGCATCACTGCTTGAAGAAGTAGTTCTTTAGGAGATCTATTATTCTGCAAATTAAAAGAAAAAAGTATATTTGGATGATTTAAAAATCATTCCCTATTTTGCTAAAAAAGTATTTTCAAACATATCTACAGATGGCTCTAATCACTTAACCTTTGTTGGAAAGTCCCCAGCATCCATTTGGGTCTACCCATGTTTCTTCCAGCATTCTGATCTATATTGCTACACCATAGGGTAGAGTCATTCTTTTTAATTTGTCTTACTTGCTTCATTAATTTAATTTAATTTTTGAGGCAGGGTCTCAACTAGGTAGCCCTGGCTGGTCTGGAACTCACTGTATAGACCAGGTTGAATTCAAAATCACAGAGATCTGCCTGCCTTTTGAGTCCTAGGATTAAGACCATGTGCCACCACACATTGCCACCATTTTGAATGAGTAGACTGTTTTTAAGTACTGTGTGTTGTTTTGGGGCATAAATATTTTGTGCATACAATGAATAAATGTAGCACAGCAATACTTGTAAAGTCACTTTTTGTAATTCTTCCTTAAAAGTATCATCATCAAGTATAACTATATTCAACTTGACAACTAGTGAAATTTAAAGTAAGCATATGAAGAAATATTATATGACCTTGAGAAGATTTTTGTCATCATTTCAAATTTTATCTAAAGATAAATAATCATCTAATTGTTAGGCAGATAGCCCAAGTATATTCCACAAATCCCTTAACCTTTAATCTAGTGACTTCGATAATATAATTTCCTTCTTGAGAAAGGTGATATGTGAAGGAGTTTGAAACCAAATCTTATCTAGCACCATCTGACCTCTAACTTACTGTGCAGCTGAAGATGGCCTCGAACTCCTGGTCTTCCTGCTTATACCTCCCAAGTGCAGGTATGTATCCAACTGATAATAGAATTTCTTATGACTAGCATATCCTTAGGATTCGTTATTATCTATTTAGAAAAATCTTTCCTTTTTCTCTGGGCCCAGCAAAGTATGTAAACAGAAATGTATATGACAAATATCATGAAAATATTGGTGAGGAACAAACTTTCTCATAGAAGAAATGCATCAAAGAACCTAAAGGAATGAATTTTTTAGAATTTCTAAAGTATCATTTTAATGGCCAATTAGTTAAAATTTTTATTTGACTCACTCCCTTCAGATCAATAATAGATGTACAAGAAAATATCTGTTTTAAAGAATTCACTGCATGATCAAAACAATATATAATTGCGACTTCACTTGCCTTACTTTGCAGTAGAGTTAATATTTGGCTTTTCAACCTGCAATAAATAACTTCATCTCTATTCACTTATGATTATGGCATAATTAACTATAGATGACAGATATTTATTTAAAATACTTTCTGCTGAATATATTAACATTTTTTCTTTCAACTTGTTAAAGTAGCCTTGAGTTCAGCAATAAAATCAGATTCCCAATTTCTGTTGTGTTAGTAGCCCTGTGCTGGAGCAGAATACGTCATCTCAGAAGAAGAGCAACAGTATGATGATTGAGTTTGCTGCACTGGGCAAATTAAGTAAGAAGAATGTTATGGAAATTCATGGTTTCCTCTCCTTCCTGACTATCCCTAGATACAACTATAAAGTCATACTCAAGCCAACTTGGAATAACCCATCCCATGCATTCCCAATAGTAGTTTCTCTTTAGTGCCGCTAGGCCCCATGGGTTACAGATCCTTAAGGGCTGAGGATCAGTAGTGTATCATATAAGTATTTCTCCGATCAAATTGATCTTTCATGTGAAGACAAACTATAAGACATTGGAAAGTAGTGTAGAGTGCCAAATTCTGGAAGCAGGATTATAAGACATTTGTAAATGTGCCCATCAAATGACTAGGATAAAGAAATGAGCATTTCTCCCTAATTAAGATATAAGTTTTAAAATCTATCAAATTCCCTTTGGCTCTATTGGCAACGCTTATAACAGAAGACAGCAGCCTAAGAGCTCTCTAAACTGTGACAGTTTTGGAGATAACAAGGTTTATATAAATTAGGAACTGGGACTCAGGGAAGTATGGTAGTCACATGGTTCATCAGTAATTGAGTCACAGTAGATAATTTTCTCATCATCCTACATGTATGATTAACACTTCCAAAGGAGTAAAATCCCAAAATAACTTACAGTCTATATCCTATATGACTAGGACTAAGGTTTTACCTCAGGACACATTCCAGTCCTAAGCCAGCAAAGTTTCCCCACATTATCCAGTCTCCTTGATTACTATAGAAATGTGCTTTTAGAATTATGACAAATAGTCACATCAATACTTCAGATAGAGTTGTGGTTGACTGGTCCTTTTGCATGGTCACAGGACTCCAGGGGACCCCTGGAAACAACAACAACAAAATCAAACTCACCTTTTAGTTGACTCTGATCATCCAATGATTTGAGCATGTCTTAATCTTTGCTGTCTACAAAATATCCTCAATACAGCATCATTGCACTTGTTTGGTCCTTGGCCCCAGGAAGTTTTTCCTTGCAACTCCTCCTCTGAACGAGGGTTAAGTAAAATTTCTGAGGTCCTTAATAATAAGCATCATCTATATAAAGACCAATAATAACTTAAAATTTGTACTTCTTTACAAACAAGAGAAAAATCCCCAGAATATTCTATATGGTTTCTCCTTTAGTACGGTTCATGAGGCTTTCAATATAAAAGGAATTTAGTTAAAGTCAGAATATATAGCAAGCTTGTGCTTAAAATATGGTAAGCAGTGTTGACAAGTATCTTTAGAGCATAATTAATAAAGCACCTACCAAGTGTTCTTTTGTTTATAAAAGTTAATAATATAATAATAAAAGCCACTGTATGAAGGTTGTTTGCATTCTTAGCTTCTAAAGGAAGGCTGAGCATGGTGTCATATGCTTATAATCTTTGCATAGAGACTGAGGGCAAGAGGATCTTGAGTTCCAGGCCTGCCTGAGCTACAGTAGTAAGACTCTGTCTCAAACAAGCAAATATCTTAAGGGCCTATGCTTATATGAATCCAAAAATTATTTTGGACTATGTGTGCAAAGCTCTGCTAAAGAAGTCTCTAAACCATAGCTATTACCATCAGACAATTTATTCATTGATGAATTTCTACCTAAATTACTCTCTCATTTGTTCATTCATCATATATCTACCCACCCATGTACCCAAGTGCCCATCTAACCATTCATCATCTATCTATCCATTCTTTTATTTATCCACTCATCTGTCCTTTCATTCAAGAATGATGAAAATGGTCACTTTATAGTATAACAGGAGCTCAGAACTAGACAATAGCCACACCATCTATCTAGATTTTCTGAGTTTTCACAGAAAATAAACCAGAGCACCTCGTAGAGGCTAACTATTGTACCATCTGAATCTTTCTGCATGGCACCTGTAGGTAGTATAATGGAAATGTGTGACACCGGAAAAAAAAAAAAACCCTGTTGTTAACCATGTATGCAGATCCCAGGCAAGACCACAGATACTTCCATCATGAAACTTGCTTCTAGGCCCAACAAGGAGGACCAGAGATCTCCAAAATGCAGATTTATCTTTAAACCCATGAACTTCTGGCTCTTAAGAAGAGTGAAATTAGTCCCCTGAATCTTCACCCAGCTGATACCCTATTCTGAAAGATATCTGTACTCCCCCTGAACACCCACGCTCCGGTGTCATCCCCTTCCCCACGTCCTGCCTTTTTGTGTTTATAACCCCTGTGTGAATAAGTAAAAATTTGATTTGATTAAAGAAGAAGAAGAAGAAGAAGAAGAAGAAGAAGAAGAAGAAGAAGAAGAAGAAGAAGAAGA
>NW_021604604.1:13736787-13741731 GCF_004785775.1 Grammomys surdaster | reverse complement strand
GAAGAAGAAGAAGAAGAAGAAGAAGAAGAAGAAGAAGAAGAAGAAGAGTGAAATTAAATACTACTTTCCTGTCATTTTTTTCAGCCTCTTCCTGACTTGCAAACTAGAGATTATAAAAGTTAGAAAGGCCAACAAACAGCTTTGGTACAGCCAGCATTGCAGATACTTCACCACAACTCTGCCATCACTGATAGGCTGCTTGCTTGATCACCAACAGAAGTTTGGACTGACATTGATTTAACACTTCTTTGAGATTCTGCTTTGTTCTATCTTCTCCTTGTTTTGAAAACCCCAGAAGAGAGATTTTACTAGAAAACCAAGGCCATTGCTTTATTATCATATGGAAACCATTTAGAATATATTCTAGATAAATGCACAGTTGTGAATTGAATGATTGACATACTCAAGGTAAAATTTCTTCTATGGAGTGGAAGACCATAAGCATCTTAAATATTTTGTACCTAATATTGTCAGCTTATCGTTCATGGCAGTATTAATCATGACAAATCATTTTCCTATGTAGATTAAAATACAGACTGCACTAAAGGGCTTAAGACTTTTTCTTTGAATATGAAAGCCGGTGGTTGCTTGGTAAATGTTCAGCTCCTTCGGGTTTGCAATTCAGTGAAAATGCCACGCTCATCCTCTTTTATCTGCACTGTTAGATTCTCTGCCTGGGAGACCTTCCAACTTCTGCTTCCTTCCTTGCTCACACTTCTTCCTTGTGCACCAAAACTCCTTCGATTGTTGCCCCTCTCATGAACTTCCGCAATTACTGTCTTCCTCACCTACGAGGTGAGACGTGGGTTTCTTCCTGACATTTCCAGAGAAAGCTCTATCTTCTTTAACAGCAGCATGACTCATTTTCTTACGCAGTGGTCTAACCCTGCAATTTTGAGTTTTTTGAAGACAGCAGGCATTTTATGGACCTTTGAGTTTCTGTGACTAGCATGGTAGACAATAAATATTTGCTGGACTGATAGATGTTAAAATAAAATTTGCTGTGTAAATCTGGATCTAATGATTCTTGTATAGTTTTTGGAAAGTGGGGAGCTATTTAAATGGCAGAGCATTGCAAGTGTTTGCCTTCATTCACTTTTCATCCCTGATTCATCCCACAAGCAAGCTGGCTCCATTGGAGCCATGGGTTGCCTATCCATTGTCGGACCATCTTTCTTTTCCTCCATACCACCTACCCATCTGCTTGGTTTTGAGTAGCAATGAGAATCTGGATAGTTCTATGAATATAGTATGTGATGGTTTGTACATGCTTGGCCCAGGGAGTGGCACTGCTGGGAGGTGTGTTCTTGTTAGAGTAAGTGTGTCACTGGGTGTGGGTTTTAAGATCCTCATCCTAGCTGCCTGGAAGTCATTCTTCCACTAGCAGCCTGCAGATGAAGATGTAGAAGTCTCAGCTCTGCCTGCATCATGTCTGACTGGATGCAGCCATGTTCCCTCCTTGATGATAATGGACTGAATCTCTGAACCTGTAACACAGCCCCAAATATATGTTGTCTTTATAAGAGTTGCCTTGGTCATGGTGTCTGTTCACAGCAGTAAAACCCTAACTAAGACATGGTATTACTCCATTTAAGGAAAAAAAAAATTTTAGAACATCTAAATAGAACAAACACTATGCTGTCGCAGAGTTATGGTACCTCAGTCCTTTTCAGATCTTACTGACCATTCTGGAGAAACATAAAAAGTCACCATTCTCCTACAATCTCAACTGACCCACAACACAGCATCTCTGTCTTTGTTTGGATGGCAGCAGGTTGTAATGAAGAAAATTAGAGAGTCACATACTGACAAACCGAGATCTAAGTTGCATAATCTCTACTTCCCAATGTGACCATAGGCAAGGTCACCTTGGCGTCTTTGTCTGCAAAGTAGAAATAGTGTATTACTTTGTCATGTGTATATAGGAATTATAGTTATGTAGCAGGTGTCTACACATATGCAACATTTAGAACATGCTGCGGGTACAATGCAAAAGAAATTTTAAGACAGATTTCTCATAGATCTCAATTTTAATCACACTTCCCTTAACACCAACTCCATAATCAGCTTTAGATTAAAAAATAGATTAAAATGAATTTCAAAATACATCTAGGTGTGTGGTGAGATGGCCTGCTGCCAACCTCCCAAGCTGAATTCAATCCCCAGGACCCTCATGGCGGAATGAGAGAACCAGTGACCACACATTGTTCTCTGACTCTCACATGCCCACTGTGAAATGCATGTGCATGAGCACACACACACGTACACTCCTAAATACATGTATACACACACACACAGACGCATAAACACTTATGCTCACAAACACACAGATAAAGAAATATTTTTTCTAAAGTTTAATTCATATAAATCACCCCATACTGTATCAGGTCTCACTCTTCCTTCCTTCATTCACTCCATTTTAATTTTTATATGCTTCTAAGTTTAATAGTAAAACCTCTTAGGAGGAGGTCACTGTTCGTGCTGGCTAGTCTTACATAGACTTGACACTATAGAGTTATCTGAAAGGAAGTAGCCTCAATTGATAAAAATGCACCTATAAGATTCAACTGGTCGTAAGGCATTTTCTTAATTAGTGATTGATGCAGGAGGGCCCAACCCATTGTGGGTGGGGCCACATGGGCTGGAGGTCCTGGGTTCTATAAGAAAGCAGGCTGAGCAAGCCATGGGGAGCAAGCCAGCAAGCAGTACTCTTCCATGACCTCTGCATTAGCTCCTGCCTTTAGGTTTCTGCCCTGTTTGGATTCTTTCCCTGACTATAATGTGGAAGTGTAAGTCAACTAAACTTTTTCCTCCTTGACTTGCTTTTGGGTCAAAATATTTTGTTGGTAGTCAAAGTATTTTTTTTGCAGCAATAGACACCCTAACTAAGACACTGGATTTATTTCTGACTCTGAGTAGCTACAAATGACTGAATGGTTGGTACCTAACCAACAAATGGTTGTCTCATTGAGTCACTAATTCATTCCGTTGTAAATCAACAGGGTCATACAAGGAAATTTTAGGAAGGAAAAAGACTGTGAGACAGAGGTAGAATAGCACAAAATGTGCTTCTCTTGTATTTCAAGGATATTTATGAACTCCTAAAATTGCCAAATTTTCTGTTTAGATATTTTATTTTATTTTATTTTAAGACTGAGTCTCATGTATTCCAGCTTGGCCATATGTTGACTACATAGCCAGGGATGGCCTTAACCTTCTGATCCTTTTATCTCCACCGTCTTAGGGCTATGATTACAGGAATGTACCACCACACCTAGTTTCTGGGAACAGAAGTTAGGACTCCATGCACACAAGGCAAGCACTTTGCCAGTTTAGTTCTGTCTCCAGTTCTCTCCTAGTTACTGTTGGAGATAAATTCTTCCCCTTTCTCTCTAAGTATTATCCAGTGGTGTTCTTATGGTACAGATGGAGAAAATGGAACTTCAGGCTAGTCTTACCAACCATTTAACTCTGTCAATCATTGTGTTTTCTAAGTCTCAAAGCCAAACTGGCTAGTTGGAAATCCACAGTACGAGACAGACACAGTGTCGTCTGGGTGGCAGCTTGCTTTAAGCAGGGATGTGATAACCAGGCTGAAGATGTCTCTCTAGACAAGGGAGCGAGTGGGAAAATGAAACAAGTAGACAGAGAAAATGTCTATTGAAATGCAAATGAATCCTTTGTGCATTTTTCTTTGGCTCTTTTGAAATAGAAAATCTATAGGAAGACTGCAGCCCTCCTGTTGCCATCCTCCCCTCTTGACTTATTTCTACACGCGGCACTAATAGCGACATATAAGAAATTTGAAGAGGATGTACTTTATTTTTTTAAATGTATACTTCTTTCTAAAATAGCAACCAGAATAGTATAAGTCTCCAGAAGTAAATTAACGTTGGATCAAAACCACAGCCTTTTCCTCTGGACCATCCCCCCCACCCCCCACCCTGCTCCCTGTACTGCACAGGAAGCATTTGGTGGGGCTCATGTTGAGCTGTAGGAGCCTGGCCTGCCATCTGACCCCGGTACTGTCATTCCACATGGGCTGCCTCTCAGTCAACTTCTTGTGAGGGAACAAGGACATTGCTCATCTGTATCCCTGGCAAACTGCGGTTGCTGAGAGACTTGGACCTGGCACATCCCTTTGAGTGCAGCAGCTAGGCAAGTTCTCTTGACATGTAAAATACTTCTAAAAGCTTCAGCCATCACACTGTAACACCTGCTGTCACACTGAGCAGAGCTGGGAGAGGACATAGAAGCATCTAGACATCCCAAAGGAATGAGTCTTTTACAGAAGCAGATTTCTAAGCATGAGGTCATTCTTGTAAGGAGTTTTAAAGGTTTCCCTCATTTAGACTTTATCTTTCTGTCTGATGCAGTCAATTACTGGATGCTACTCTTAATGGATTGTAAGCGACCCCGATGGAGTCAGCTGTAAGACAGACAACAGAGCATCCTTGTTCCTTCTTTACCTTATGTCTTCTTTAGTTGTTGTTTACAGCATGTGGACCAGGCTAGACTTCAAGTCTCTTGATAGCCAAAGATAACCTTGAATTTCTGATCCACCAGCCTTTGCCTCCCCAATGCTGGAACTACTACCACTCCCAGGTTGTGTGCTGTTATGCACGGAACCCAGGGCTTCCTCTGGGTAAGCAAGCACCCTACCAACTGAGCTGCAGCCTCAGCTGTTTACCCTGTGTCTTAATGCACCTCTGAGAATTTTAAATTGCATCAGCCTTAAGTGGCAATTTCATAACCTCCATTTGCATCTAGAGCCTTTGACACAGTTACAATTTAATGGGTTATAAATACTATAAATAATGGGCTGTAAATCACAACCTCTTCTAGTCTGCAGTCAGAAATAATCTCTCTTCTGTCTTGAAAAGGGTAATTTCTTGTATATTATTTTGTCCTTAAGGTAAAGGGAAAATACAATAAAATGGGCAT
>NW_021604604.1:13719545-13736687 GCF_004785775.1 Grammomys surdaster | reverse complement strand
GTGTGTATATATATATATATATATATATATATATATATATATATTATAAATCTGTCTCTCTCTTCTCCTCCATGATAAATAGAATCTGTACTACCTGACACTAGTGAACAATGGGTGAAATGGATATTAGAAAAATCTCATTTATCTTCTGCTTTATTTCTTGATAGGGGTCCTTGTCACTCGGACTATTGTGTGACCAGCCCTGGAAAGGGCATCTCATTAGTTTTTCTTATCAAGATTGCAAGGTCCTTTGAAACACCAAAGCACTTACATTTTAGATTCAATTAGGAGAGACTGCATGGTGAGTGCATGCGTGTGTGTGTGTGTGTGTGTGTGTGTGTGTACATGCAGGAGTGAATGTTTGTACCTTCGAGATTCTATTTAATACAGAGAAGTGTCTGCTGGAATGTCCTGGGCTCAGTTTGTACTAGGGTTCAACCTAGCCCTGTACTCTGTATGTATTTCCAGGCAGGCTATAGAGATAGGCTCTTAACAGGTCCCCTGTTCTGCTGTCTGAGGCAGCATCAGTTAGGTAAAAAGGCAAATCAGGCAGTCATCTGTGAAGTCACTGATGTATGGATATCTCTACTGGAATAGTCTGTTTCCAAGCTCCAACAAGAGCCTCCTCTTGGCTCCACAAATTTCTGGCAAATACCCCTCCTGGCCTTCTTGATTCACTTACATGCAGTGGGCTGTTCTGACTTTGGAAAGGTTCACAGTTGCCACCCTGACAATTGGAAGAATGTCAACAAATCACAGTGATTTAAAATGTGTCAGATGGAATTTGAGTTGTTTGCATCATTTCAGAATTCCTAGTGACAGGCACGTGAGCTGGGACAACTGGACATCAGGGCCCATTTTGGTAAATTTAGTCAATACACTCAGAGAAAGCTCCTCTCCGGGAGCAGCTGCAAAAACAAGCCCAAAATAAAAATATCCTCCCAGACTTGTGACTGGTCTTCTGGAGATAGTAGTCTCTTCTGGGAGCACAAGGAGGCTTTCAGGGCAGCAGGGTGCCATGTTGCTCACTTACTGAGTAGCATGATATAGGATGCTCATAGCTGACAGGATTGGATTCTTCTTTGTGGACTGCTCTGGAGTCCTATCCTTCCCCCTGGTGAATGGACACTATGGAGAAGTAGAATACATTTGGGGGACTGGATTGAGTTCTTGGCAATTCTGCACTTTGTTCTTCTCCACATAGGCTTGGAATGGAGACCCAGCTCTCATGAGACATCTTCAAGCACTTGCGACAATCATGGTTTAGCAAATATCAGCTTCATAGCACTCAGATTGCAGAGGATGCGCTGTTCAGTGTACAACCCCTACATCTGCCAGGTACCCGTAGAACAGGTACTCAATAAGTCCCTGAATGGAAATATGGTTGAACATAGAGAAGACATATCATCTAAAGCTCTTCACTGTAAAGCAGAAATTCCAATTCAAAACTGGGAAAGTGGGCAGGGGAGTGCTTACTTGGCACAGCATTCACAATGCAAGAATGACAGCCTGAATCTGGATGCCCAGCGCTTAAGAAACAATCTGGATGGGATATGCACCTAGAATCCCAGCTCTGAGAAGTGGAGCTGAGAACGTTCTCTTGGGTTGGGTTAGCCAGCCAGACTAGCAGAATCTGTAAGCTCCAGGTTCAAGAAAAACTCTCTTCTCTCTTTCTCCTCTCTCCTCTCTGTCTCAAATGAATATATATATATATGTAAGATAGAGAGAAATTGAGAGAACAGGCCTTTGGCCTCCACATACATGCACATACATACACACAAATGTGCACATACATACAACCTATGCAACAATTTTACAAAGGCATGACATTGAATAGCTGTACCCTGGTTTTGTGTTTTGTTAGTCAGGGCATCCACAGGACATGAACTGGCAGTGTCTTCCATTTATCCCTGAGTGACAAGGGGTGGGTATTATGACCTTTGCAGAGGGACTCACCATAATTCCATGAGTTAGAATCTGGAGATCTTGACATTTTATTCTGTTTAAACATATAAATTCTGAGCTAAGAGCCACTGCAGGGGGTTGCTCAAAGTGTCAAGGCATATGCTGACCATAATTCCCTCAAGACAGACTATCTGAGACTTCTCAAGCTTTTGGAGCATTCACAGACAAAAGACTATAGAGAACGGGTCAAGTCAAGAGAGGACAGACAGGAAACTTCCAGAACTAGAATTTAACCTACTTAACAATATTCCCAAAAGCCAAACATTTATGAGTGAACAGAGACAGAATGAGAAGTTTAGTCAGACCGTTCCCATAGCATCTATGTGTAAAGTTGATTTCAAATCAGGGTTGTCCCAGTAAACAAGGCTTCATGATACATCACCTAAAGCAGGGTTGCTTGGTTTCCTTCACTGTGTCACCCAGCCCTTAGTATGTTCCCCCGCCACTTAGCTTTGTCTCTTCCCATCTCTACAACACTTGATGGTGTTAAATATGATCTCAGTCACATCCCCTCTTCATGCATAATTAAGAACTGGATTAGATGCTTTGAAAATGAAAATCGCTGCTGTAACTTCGAGGCGAGAAAAATTATCCAAATCCAGTATTACTTCCTGGGTTTTCTTTCATGGAATATTTATGACAAGCTGTGATAAAATATTGATCCAGGATGTTCTGACTAGAAGCAGGTGTCACCGAGGGGCCACAGCCTTATGTGGTACTCAGAGGGGGACTTTGCTCTAAAACATCAACTGTACGTCTTATTGAGGTTATGACCTCAGTTTTGGACTTGGAGTGAAGAAATTGAGCCCAGAAAAGTAAGTGATTTGCCCTGTGCTAATGACTTCTACCTGCCCTTCAAGGAGCCACGTGGCTCACACAGCCTGCCTGCTTTTCAACAACCCCCTTGTGGCTGCCAGGACATCAAAAACAAAAGCATTCTCTCACTTCTCACTTTTGCCTTCATAAAAAAAGTCACTGGTGCATGTCTGACTGACCTCGCACCTTAGATTCAGGCCTAACTCCTGGGTTTGACTAACAGAGTCCAAGTTCATTGGCCTGCTTTTACACATCTCACAGGCCCAGTCCTCATTCCTGTCCTCCCAGTTTCTGTTCAGTTCCTCTTTTCAGGCCCACTCCTCTTTGACCCCTGTCTTCTCCAAGCTAAACTCTAAGCCTCCATGACAGCTTTCTGGACCTGACCGCTGCCCTAAGAAAATCCCTGTCCCTATAGTTCCCTGTCCTCTCAAATCTACACCATCTCACTCTCTGTGAGAATATGCACACCACCACTGTTTTTACATAGACATTCTTTTACATTTGTTCTCAACAGATTTTTGTGTGCTGGGCAAAATAAGGAGAATTTCAAATGCAAATGTCAATGACAAAGCTTAGCTACAGAATTTCAAAGACAATCTTCTGTCACCAAAGCACTTGGCCAGGGGTCAAATAACATGTCAATGAATTATGATGTAGATGACTAGCTCAGCTGTAACCCAGAGTTATACTTTTTAGCCAGCACCTCCGTGGGTGCCATGTTGTAAACTGTTCTTCCCTGAAACCATGGCTCTAAGCTCTAGTCTGTTGCTCTCAAATATAAACAAATATACAAACCATATTTTTTAAAGTCATGCTGATTTTTATCTTCTATGATAGGTCAGATCATTTTTAGTTTTCAACTGGTTTAAAATGACTCACCATTGAGCAGTTGTGTGTAATACAAATGTTTCGATGGGTCGCCTATCCCAGTGGCAAGCTCTACTGTGCTATTTCTGCTGATCCTTTCTTTTCATGGCTCTATAAAAAAGTGAGATCCTGGGTACTTTTTCATTAATACAGGGGACAATATTGATCAGCAGTGTGGTCACTTTCCTAGGTTTCAGGTCACGGGACTAGAATTCGAAAAACCAACGTGTTTAGCTTCAAACATCATGTATAAGTATTTTGGTTCGTCTAGGGTCTTCTAACTGTACTAGTTCATAATATGTAAAAGCATTTTTTTTTATCTACACTCACCACTTCACGACAATAGCTAGGAATGGTCCAGCGTCTAGTCTAGTAAAGTTCAAGTTGACTGACTCCACCCAGACTTTGCTCTGGTCACTTCCATGGTCACATTCATCACCCCGCCTAAATCACAGGAGGTTTGTGGCTTCTTGAAATATTTTATTTCCACCATCCTTATGTCTGTGTACCTTCAGAATCCTATACAACACTTGAATGCAAACACCTTCTTTTACAAATCTTAGTGCATGTGGTAGTCTCAGCGCAGGATTTCACCTGCCCTACACGTCCTTCTCTATGTACTTGTTAACTAAATGAATAAATGAACTATCATCCCTGTGATACAAAACTGTCTAGGGAGGATTGAGTTAGGTTTAAAAAATTTTAAGAACTCATTTCACTGTGACTCAAGAATAAGAATAATTGCAATAAGAAATACATACCAGCATGCCAAACCACACAGGTTTATAGCCATTCCTTTCTGCTGTCCAATATGATATATGGTGTTCTGGAAGTAAAGATCTATAGCTTAGATAGGTCAGGAGTATATTTTGATTTTATCTTATTGCATGTTGAAAAATATTTTATGGTTTTGTAATTTTGTTTCTGGGTATCCAAGATGATTGACCACACTACCCAAAAGCCCAGGGACACCATCCTTAAACGTCATGATTATTTATCCTGAGATATTAGAGCACTCTTATTCGAGATTTGATCTTCTCAAAAGTATCACAATAGCCTCATTCCATTTGGTTTAATGGCCGAAATAAAGGGGAGGGGCATGCAGTCTACAGACTATATTCTTACCTATTACTGTGTGTATCCCCTCTTGAGAGCCACTGAATTGAAATATTATAGGCACCTCACCTTTCCTTGTGATAGTCTATAACTTCTCAAGACTGAATATTTCAATCCTGGACTTTTAGCTGCTAGGCTGAAACTGATTCCCATTTCTTCATCTTTGATAGACACATTATAGCCAAAGAAACCATTATCTTTTTGTATTTTTCATGCAGGTGAAATGTGAATACTCAGAGATCACGCTACACACAGTTATGTATTCTTGATATCCAAGATTGGTGAGGTTTTCATTTTCTAAATGATTTAAAAAGTACAAGCTTGCTATACTTCCAGAATGTACTCATCTTCATTATCTTCCACAAAATAAGATGGAGGGGGGTGAGTCTGTTTGCCCGCCCACTGAAGCTGGCATCTACTAACAGGACGTGTTATTGTGTGTTTTCCTCGTTTATATGTACTAAGCATAATCGAGTCAGTAATACCAACATTTTTTTTCTGAAAAAGTAAGTTGGACAATCTCCAAGGTTGTTTTATGTATTGTATACAGATATATTTTATAAAGAAGATAGCCCCTGGCTTGGCTAGCTTTAACTGTCAATTTGACACAGCTTAGAGTTATCGGAGAAGAATATCTCAATTGAGGAATTGCTAAGATCAAATTAGTTCTAGGTAAATCTGTCTAAGATTGTCTCCTTAATTGATGCAAGAGGGCCCAGCCCACTGTGGGTGGCACCATTTCCTATGCAGGTTGTCCTGAGCTATATAAGACAGCTGGCTGAGTATGGGCCTACGAGTAAGTCAGCAAACAGCATTCCTCCATGGTTTCTGCTTAAAGTTTCTGCTTGAGTTCTAGCCCTGACTTCTTTAAGTAACCAACCATAATTCTTAAGCTAAAATAAGCATTTTCCTCCCCTAAATTGGTTTTAGAAATTTTTACCAACACAATAGAAATATAACTAGTGTAGCCCAAGAAACTACACCACTATCCATAATATACACTCACAAACATTGCCTCCGTATGACAATTGACCTGCCCTGAAGATTGCAAGTTGATTCTGGAGATACGATAGTTCTTTCATCTGGCCCTAAATAGTTCTCATATTTTCCTGGAGCTCCCAAAACTTGAGTTTGGGGCCACATACTTTCCAATAATGTAAGATTAAAAATAAACTGTAAAGCTCAAATTGTATCCTTTTACTTTTGGGGAAATGTGTCTGTCCACATCTGTATGTATAGTATCTTTGGGAGGAGCTATGCTCCTACTGCCTCTGCTACCTCCACACTGGCCTCTATTGGGCAGAGATTCTAGTATTATCAACAGCAGCAGTTCTCAACCTTCCTAATGCTGCAACCCTTTAATACCCCCAACCATAAATTATCTGGTTGCTACTTAATAATTGTAATTTTGCTACAATTATGAATTGTAATGCAAGTGTCTAATATACAGGCTTTCTGATATGTGACCCCCAAAGGGTTCTTGACCCACAGGTTGAGAAACACTGAATGTAGATAGATTCTTGAGACAGTCCAACAAACATGACTACCCTTCCATAATCTGTTCATTGTGTTTAGATAGCCTTGGCTTCCTTGCACAAGTACCAATTATATTACAGTCTGCAGGAAACTTTCAGACTATTTAATGCTGCAATGCTATTCTCAGATATTAATAAAAGATGATACAAAGTATAACCTTGTCCCTTGGTAGGTTTTTATTAAAGCACTAATTTGAGGCAATCCAAGAAAATTGAAAACAAAAGTCATGGGAAAGTGAATGATGGGAAAGAAAGGGCCCTGTTAAAAACCCTGAGAGCCTTCAGTCAAAGCATGGGTAAGAACAGCACACAAGGCCTCAGGAATCTCTGTGAAAGAATTCAATTTATTCTATTGAGCACATTCAAACGTTTGCTTTTTATCTAACTTCCAAACATTAAATCTTCTCATATTTATTCAAACTCTTACTTTAAAAATAATTGTCAAAACTTTTGTAAAGTTGAAAATATCTATACTCTACCACACAGAAGATTAAGTTTTAAATATGTATTCTAAATAAACCCATATATATTGTATATATTATATATTAGATGATATAAACTACATAAGCTATATAAACTATATAAGCAACAGGGATAATTTTACGAACTTAAACAACCAAGATATCCAGTAGTAATTTTAAAAAATTACCACAGGTGAAAATTTGGTACAAAAAAAACATTGGGAAGTGAGATGGAACTGAAACGTCACTTCACACTCTAGGATTAATGTCATCCAAAAAGATTGAAAATAATAAATGTAGCTGAGAACAGGATCGTTGGAACCTTTGTACATTCATAATATGAAATGGTGCAGCCACTTTGAAACCCATTTGGGCATTTTCAAAATGTTTAATATAGAGTTACCATCTGACCTTACAAATTCCATTCCAAGAAAAATGAAAATATATGACCCCACACAAAAACCCTTAGCCCTGAAAATCAATGACTTACTCATAATAGGCCAAAACAAAAACTGTCCAACTGCCTATCAACTAGTGAATGAATGATTGTGTCAAATGTAACTCAGCAATGAGAGAAAACGTAGCTCTAGTGTATGCTGCATCAGGACTCGATCTTGAAACTAGCACTAGTGTCAAAGGCACTAGACACAAAAGGCCAAACATTGTATACATGTGCTTCTCTGAAGATTCCAGAATAGACTCATCTATACTGACAGAAAGTTAGTTAATGCCTGCCTTTGGTTTTCTGTGGAAGAGGAAAATGAAGATGGATTGCTGATGAGGCAGGCAGCTCTTTGGGGGAGGAATATAAATGTTCTAAGATAATATTCCACAAGACTATGACTATTCTGAAAAATAGTATACTTTAATAGTATTCTATTCAAGTATGTTAGATATTAGATGACATAAACTATGTAAGATGCTGTCTGAAGCCAAGAGAAGTAGGGGCCACGAGAACATGAAGAGGCCATGGAAGAGACTTTGACCACTAGAAAGAAAGCCGGATGTTTCTTTAGGTTAAAGTTTGATGCTGGGCGGCCGGATAACATGCTTGCCCAGAATTTAGTCACCTGGGTATTTCATGTGAGGACAAAGAAGCCATTAAAAAAACAAACAAACCTTTGTCTAAAATGTTTCATAGCTCAAAAACTGCCAGAGATCATAGACCAACCCTAGCAGTAGAGGGGATAAATCAAAGCAGCAATGTTTTACTAGTGTGAAATTTCAATTCTGCTTTCAAGTGAACAATAACTGTTGAATCAGAACAATGACTGATTTGCATAAACAACTCCAAATGAATCTCACTCATCAAACCTAACTCTAGCCCAATGGTAAGAGCACTTGCTGGCAAGTCTCACATCCTGAGTTCAATTCCCAAGAACAACATGATAGGAGGAGAGAACCAACTGCCAAAAAGTGTCATCTGGGCTCCACACATATACACACAGACACACAAAATAACTTACTAAAGAAAAGTTAAATAGAGACACAATTACCAACATGATTGATCTCTTCATGAAATGTTGAATAAGACAGAAGGGTATCTGTAATGTGGATCTATTCAGATAAAGTTCACTGGTGCACCAAAAAATACTACCTGCATGTCAAGAGTCTACCCACAGATGTGATGAAAGAGGGCTCCAACGAAGGGGAGAGCAAATAAGACTCTATGTCAGTCCCAGGATTGTCAATGATCCTTGCAATATTTTTGTTCCTTACTTGAATTTGAGTTACATGATATGTCATTTTGTATCTTTTAGGTTTGTTGGGCTATTTAATAAGAAAAAACAGTAATTACTAAGAAATGCATGCATCCACAGGAATCTGTTAGATTTTATTCACATGTGCCTGCCCTGCCATTCAACTTCACACTGAGTTGTAAAATCAAACAACATCATCCATGAGTGTTGTTTCTAACTTTAAAATCAAACCATAGGTTGAAAGGAAATGGAGAATGTATTTCTGTACACAGCACAAAAACTTCAATGCCCTGAGCCATTGCCAATATTCTCTTGTTGAAAGTAGAGAGTTAAAATTTCCTACCTAGACAGGTGTTTTATAATTCCAAATATTAATTCTCAATCCAACTGGATGTGTGGTTAGCCTGTGGACCACTGGGATACACATAGTCTCTACTTCCAAAAAAAAAAAGTTTCTTGTCCCTTTTGAGTATTGAAATGTGTAGTGGTTTGAAAGATAATGGTCCCCATAGACTCATATATTTGTATAGTTGGTTCTTTAGTTTGTGGAATGGTTTGGGAAGGATTAGGAAGTGCACCCTTGTTGGAGGAGATGTGTCCCGGGGGAAAGACTTTGATATTTCAAAAGCCCAGTTAGCTGTCTCTGCCTCATGATTGTGTCTCACGATGTCAGCTCTTGGTCTAGCTCCAGCACCATGCCTACCTCTCTGCAGTCATGCTATCTACCATGAAGGTCATGAATTGACCTTCTAAAACTGTAAGCCCCTCCCCCCCCAAAAAAAGCATCTTTCTTCTATAACTTGCCTTGGTCATGTTGTCTTATCACAGCAATAGAAAACTAAGAAAGAAAAGTTTCTTCCATCATAGACTATTGACCAATTGTGTCTTTTGCAATTATATCTCTACCTAGTAAAATTCACACACACACACATACACACACACATACATGCACACATGCACATGCACACACTCATGTGCACATGCTCACATACATATAATATATCATACATATATATACATATATATATACACTATATAAAAATCATGTATGTGTATGTATTTATATATATGTTAAACAAAGTCTTTCATCAAAATCAAGCCTGTTCTCTCTTCTATCTTTCCTCCCATCAGTCCCCTTCATTTGTCTAGGCAGTTTTACTTCTACTTTTATGTCATATATTTTTATATGTGTGTGCCATATATGCATAGCATATATATATATATATATATATATATATATATATATATATATTGTATGTGTCTATGCAAAAATATTACATCCACAAATTAGAAAAAGCAGAATAATTTTCTTTCTAGTACTTGTTTGATTTGGAAATGAATATGATTATCTTCAGTTGTATCCATTCTTCCTGCCAATGATATAATTTTGTTCTTTTACATGGCTGGAAAAACTTCCATTGTGTTTATCCATTCTTCCATTGTCAGATTAAGATTATCTTATACGTTAGTTAAATAGTGCATATTTTGTGACTATTATTTACTAAGTGATACAAAATATAAACTCATTTTTATATTTTATTTTATTTATATGTGTAAATTCATGCAAGTCTAGATCTTATAGAAATTGTCTAGGCAACTTTGTGAATCCTGCTCCAAGTGGCTTAGACTTGTTTTTTTATGTGTTTTCTTAAATTTCTAGGGTAGGGAAAAAATAAATTAGTGTAGCCTTCAAAACTGCATCCTCACCTTTTTAACTTTTTGAATGTGGGTAAATTTTCTCCAGGTTCCTCTTGTTTCCTTTGCAAATAACGTATTTCACACTTTACTTAGCCTGGTGGAACTTGTTATTTTAGCAAGTCTTAATAGTTATTTTCCAGACATTATTGTGTTCTAAGAGTATGGACACTTTTCTTAGATAATACAGAGAAAATGCCAAGGCCATTTTGATAGCTGAAGAACCTTCAAATGAGATGAATTCTTTCTCTTGATTGGAAGAACGACTCGGTCTTCTCACCTAGAACTCACAAGCACAGCTTCATCCCTGTGGGGAATGTCTCAAGCTCTGAATAAACATTCCCCAGAAGAATGGCAAGCTTAGGTTAGACTTCAGATTCTTATGAAGTCAAATATAAGCGTGCAGGCCCTCGTTGTAGGAAAAAATGTCTGAATTCTTTTATTTAACTTCAGATGACCTCAAGAGCTTGAAAGTGCTGTTTTCTGTTCTTTCAATCTTTTGAGCCATCTAATCCCTTAATTCATAGAGAAGCAGAACTTCAGCAAAAACAGTATATCCTGTAATATAAATAATTTGTCACTGTTCTCATGATAGGGATCCTTCCAGTCAGGTTAGTCAGTGAATTGTTTGCTCTTTAATAAAATATTTATGTTGCTAAGTCTAAAGTGCCCTCTGCCTTGCAGTATTTAAAGGAACTTCAAAGTGAGTAATTACCAACTTGTCTCATGCATGTTGTCTTCCCTGGTCTTGGCCCATCTTGTTAAACTCTGAAAATCGTGGCTCATTTTCCTTGCCCTTACCTCTTCTTCTTTCAAACATCCTGCTTCATTGTGGTGAGTTAAGGCTAAAGCCTTAACTTCGTGTAGAACACGAAGCCCATCTTGGGAGAGTTGGTGAATGTCTGGCACATTACAATAACTTGCAAGTTCAGGACCATGTTTCCAGACCCCTGACACTTTTCAAGAGCCTTTCTCCCTCGTCAGAACTGCTCTGGAAAAGGAGAGATCTCAGCTGCTTGCTTCATAGGCTTTTAGTGCTTGCTTTCTAGCTTAGTCATAATGATTTGCAACCTGCATAATCTTCTCTCCCCTAGACCCAAGAGGGAGATCAACCTTCACCTATTCAAATCTGATATTGTCTCAGGGAGATTCATATGTGGATGAAGGCACACACACATTATCCACAATTCATCAACCTTCAATCTTCAAAATCTGCTACATGTTACTTTACATGTCCTAAAAAACTTTTTAAAGATAGTTACATAAATAATTTAATGATAGGATATTTCCAGGATTTCCCTAGTGTCCTCATTGTGATCCAAAGGGCTCTTAGAGTAGGAAGACTTGAAGATCATTAGGAGAGGAGAAGATACAACAGAAGCAGTAAGAAAGGAATTGTTACCATGGAAGCAAAGGAGGAAGAAGAGAGAAAGAATAGAAACAGAGACAGAGATAAAGATAGAGATGGAGAGACACATAGAGAGACTGATACTTGTTAACTTTGAAGAATTAGGAGGTAAAGGATACAAGAAGCTACTCAAACAGTGGTTCTCAACCAACCTAATGCTGCAACCCTTTAATACAGTTCCTAATGTCGTGGTGACTCCCAACCATACAATTATTTTGCTGTTACTTTATAACTATAGTTTGCCATTGTTATGAATCATAATATAAATATCTGATATGAAGGATATCTGATATGCAACCCCCAAAGGAGTTGTGACCCATAGATTGACAACTGATGTGCTAGAAGCTGAACACAACAGCAAATGCATCCTGGTTTTTAACCCTCATGATGAATTTTACCCACTAACCCTTTCTTACCTTTAAACTGCTAAAATGTTCATGAATGATCTTGACTTAATATCTCATCCTCCCAAGACAATATGACATTATAGAAATACTGCAAGATGAACTTATAACCTAAAATTAGAAATAGCTGTGTGGAGGCACAAGTGAACATTGCCTATAACTATAACCAGGGTTGGAGCACAGGTCAGACTTGCTGCAGACCAATGCTTTCTCCCCTAAGGTCTATTAAACCTTAGGTTTCTTACTCTAAGCATCTCCTGTTTTATCTCAACTCTTTAGGTAGCTTTCCCCAGGACAACTCTTATTCTGTATCTGCCTGGCCCCATAGTCCTTATTTGGAACATGACCTAGCTTTATAGCTTCGATCAATTCCGCCCATTCCTATAAGTTAACAACGAGGCAACATAAATGAAGGATAAAACTGTAGCTTTTTCTTGCAAAGAAAATACCATGGAAAAGCTTATAGATGTGCTAGATGAATTAGCAGCAAAAGATACTTGCTGCCAAGCCTGACAGTTCGACGTTCAATCCGTGAAACATATGGTATTAAGCGAATCAGAAATGATGATTATAAGTTGTTCTTAGACTTTCACACATGTCCCATAGCATGCTCATGCCCACTCATATAGAAAATGGATAAATAAGTTTGTATAAAAGGTGTTTTTTTATTTAAAGTGATATATATATTGAATTCATATTCCTGTGTGTGTGTGTGTGTGTGTGTGTGTGTGTGTATTAAGGATGTATATGAGGATTGTGTATACATGTGTGTAAGGAGGTGCACACACTCATATGTGCATATGTGTGGGCCTAAATGTATATCATGTGTCCTCTTTCATTGCTCTTTTTTCTTATTTGTTTGAAACAAGGTCTCTAGCTGAACGTGAAGCTTGTCATTTCAGCTCTATCACATGGTCATTGTCCCCATGATTTGGGTGTCTCTGTTCCTTACCTCTGAGGTTATATAGGTATGCACAGTGATGTCTGCTTTTTACGTAGGTGCTGGGGATTTCAACTCAGCTCTGCATGCTTGTGCAGCAAGTGTTCTTGCCTGCTGAGCCACCACCTCAGCACCCACTAGACTTATTTCTTAAGGCAACTTAGAAACTAAATGTGTTATCTCTTTCTTCGCTTTTTCTTTCTTTTTCTTCCTTTCTTACCTTTCTTATCTCTCACTTTCAAATTCAAAGTTAACCTGAAATAAGTTCAAGCCAAATGCCAAGCCTTGGGGTAGGCACACAGGAATGCTGAAGTGATGCAGCCAATCTCCTTGGTCTGTGTCTGGAACTTTGAGATAACTTAGTCCCTACATAACACAGTTGATGAGCAAAATAAACAAAACTCAGGAAAGAGAAAGAGAAAACACCACTATGCTTCCTACATCTGTATTTTTTTTAATTGGAGTATAATTTACATACAGTGATCTGCTCAGATCTTAAATGTGTTCTTCAATCAGTGTTGATGAGTGAAATCAGACAGAACATTGCCATCATCCCTGAAATTCCCTCCTGCTGCACCCCCAGCATTTCCATGTATTCTTCCGATGCCATCATTGATCTGACTCCACACTAGAAGGCAGTCAGCCTGGCTTAGACTTCCATTTGAATCAACTCATAAAGGGTCTCGTTTGTTGTCAGTTGCCTGTTTCACTCTGTAGTACTTTGGAAGATCCCTGTATTCCACTGGCTATATATCCATGGTGTGGATTCTGGGTTGCTGATCTGGGATCTATTTTGTGAGGACACCACAGTTTGTATCTCCATTCTTCTGTTAATGGACATCTGGGTGGGTTTCTTTGGTTTGTTTGTTTTGGGGGGTTTTTTTGCCTCTTACGAACAGTGTGATAAACATTCTCGCCCAAGGTTTTTTGTGATTATGCTTTTACTGTGTTTGGATATAGACTGAGAAGGGGGAATCCTGTGTATATAGAACATGTGTCTGTATTTTTTAACAGATTAATAACTATATGCATGTAAAAATTTTTTTATAGTAAGCAATAGACAGTGGGTCAATACCTGCCTATGACATTTAGTGTATCATCATAGGAGGCTGAGTAAGCACGTGTCTGAGTTCCCATTCTCTTGATGTAGTGGTTGAAACAGGGGTGGCTCCATGTGTGGGATATCAGCAAACATAGTGGGAGGAAGCTGTGAGGAACTAAGGGAAAATAGAGCACAAGGAAGTGGTTGCGCAAAGAGGTAGTTTCAGCTAAAAATCTGCCACATCTTCATCCCATAGAAAGCTCTTAAGAGAGCCTTCCTTCATACTAATGTGTCTCCTTGTCATTTTCTGGAGAGTAAACATCTTTCTGGAATAAGACTTATATGTAAGAAGTAATATTCTAGCCATCTCTTGTTGCGGTCCAAGAGTGGTCATTCAAAAGAAGAGCAGCTATGTGCTATTAACGGATCCTCTTCCTCATATGTGTGTATGTGTGTATGACTGTATGTATGCATGTATATGTATATGAGTATATGTATGCATACACACATGTAGGTGTGTATGTATGCATGTACATATGCATGTATGTATCTATGTATCTATGTATGTATGTATTATGTAAATTGTGTATATATGCCTGGCTGATAGGTATGTCCATCATGGCAGCTCCAATAGCACCCAATTATCAGACAGATCAGCAGATGTAAACTCTTCTCATATTGTAACATGAAGGATAGAAAACCCATACCAAGAAAAGGCTGAGAAGAGTTCCCCCTCCAAAGATAATATATAATTTTTCCAGTTCACAGATATTTGAAACTCTCCTGACTTCTTAGGGAATGAAAGGCCAACAGTGGCTGCTACTATTGAACTTCTGTCTGGTGACCGTGTGACACAGGAATGGTGTGTCTGCCAGCTGAGATCTGTCAGTACTTCCTAGCTCCCAGCAATGGCTATTTATCTGTTGTCCCATGGACCAATCACTGTGCAATATGGCAGAAAAGTCAGTCAGTGGTAGTTACCAGATGGAAGCTCATGTGCTTAAGAAGAATCCTATCACAGTGAAACCAACTCCACCACCGTGGGTAGGATATGCAGAGCAAGGGGTGGCTTCAGAAGCATATATTATCCTAAATGGAGAGAAACTTGGTCCCAGATCAGAAAGATTAGAGGATGTGATAGCAAAGAAGCTTCAGGAGCCCCGGGTGATCTTCTGACCCGGCAGTTTTGCTTTCTGATGTGTTAATTGGAGTGCACATTAACCACTTGCTGGAAAAGAAGAGTGTCAGGACAGCTTCACACGCATCCATGGCAACTCAATGTCAAAACGCCTTTCCATGACCCTTGCTGCACTTGGTGCAAACAAAACGCGGTTCTGTCTCGTCGTCCCAGCCACAGTCTGAAGGGTCCTATTCACCGCACTCCAAGGAGCTATTGTTCCGCGTCTTACAAATCACATGGTGCTGGAAACGAAAGCTGTTATTGCAAACTCATCATACTTTATTATTTCCATCAAAGACAGAAGGGAAGTCCTCGGGCAGGCTTAGCTGAAATATGACAGGGGGCGAGAGGTGAGCTTGAAAAGCCTTTCATTTTAGCACGTTGCAGCTGCTGCAAACACTCAAAATATTGTAAGGAAGGGCCTAACCGAGAACAACGACCAGGAAACCCGGCAACATTTATTAATCTCTGCTTATTTCTCAGTGGTCATTCAATAACATGTGGCTGTAAGTTAATATTTAGGACTATTCAAGATGAATCGCCTGGTCTGGTCAGTTACAATTTCTTCACAGTTTTCTCCAAAGGAATGAAAAAACAAGGAAAAACAAATCTACACACACACACACACTAAAAAAAAAAAAGCTTAGTTATCACAGCAGATCATAAGCCAGAAGGAGACCCTCACAGGGATAGCAAGAGCTTTGAAAGTACAAGGAGAACTCCTTAGTTATTTTCAAGCTATCATGATGTTGATTGAGTTCTAAAGTTGTCCATATCGTGTGATAAGGGGGACTAAAGAATGTCTGTCACTAGCTGAATTGAAGCCAAGATAGATAGGAACAAAGATAGATAGGAACAAAGGTCAGAGGTTCATTATTTATCCCATAATAATGTCTAGTTGCCAGCAAAGAGGCAAACTACTGGGGGACAGTGGGAATCAGATGGTTTTCAGCTCACCTCAGTCAGCAAGCTCACTGAAAGACATGTGGCAGATTGTGGGTTGTGGTGACTTACTACTTACATCAGAAACTTACTATCCCTGACCTGAACACCGTCACTTTCCCTCTGAAATGAATCACATCATATAAGAGAAGTATTATTATATTCCTACCTCAACAGCAGCCACATGTTATATAATCAGAGCATAGGCAGACCCTTCAGCATGTGATCTTCAGTTTACTGCCAGCTAACCTAATGGAACAAAAGGAATCTGTTGTATTGAAAGTGACATTTTGAAAGTGAAGCTGCCTATGAAAATATCTATTCCACCATCTACAGTTTATCTCCACAACTTTGAATCCCTCAAAAAAGTGTTAGTCAAGGATCTGTAGTACTAAAGATAGAAGAATGTTGATATCCTTAGATTCAAACTATCATGAGATCTTGGCGTGGTAGCTCATGCCTGTGATCCTTGATTGCTGACAACAGAGACAGGAGAAACACTGTTAATTAGAGGTTGGCTTGTGCTACAAAATAAGACTGTGGCATCACCAAAATGAATAAATAGCAAAAATAAATGAATAAGATGCTTTTTGCAAAATCACAGTAGGAGACATGTATACAAAAAGCACACACAATGAGTAAACACTACAGCGTAGTTATCACAATGAATAATAAGCCAGAATGAGATTTCCAACAACTGAAAATATTAGGCATATCAAGTTAATGTAGCAACAAAAAACGTTTTAACTCTACTGAATAATAGAGGCGAGACAAGAAGTCAAACCAGAACTCAATGCTCATTATAAGATTCTTTATTGCTGCTAATATGGACCCCAAGTTTTAAATCATGAATGTAGACATACAATACAGGGCTGTGGCAAGGGAAACATATACCTAGAATCCTAGTACTGGAGAAAGAATCCTAGTACTGAGGCAGAAAGATCTTACCTGTGTTTGAAGTCAACTTGGGCTACAGGGTAAAAAGCTTGTCTCAAAAAGAAAGAAAGAACGGAAAGAAGGAAGGAAGGAAGGAAGGAAGGAAGGAAGGAAGGAAGGAAGGAAGGAAGGAGG
>NW_021604604.1:13687455-13719145 GCF_004785775.1 Grammomys surdaster | reverse complement strand
GGGGAAGGGGAAGGGGAAGGGGAAGGGGAAGGGGAAGGGGAAGGGGAAGGGGAAGGGGAAGGGGAAGGGGAAGGGGAAGGGAAGGGAAGGGAAGGGAAGGGAAGAGAAGAGAAGAGAAGAGAAGAGAAGAGAAGAGAAGAGAAGAGAAGAGAAGAGAAGAGAAGAGAAGAGAAGAGAAGAGAAGAGGGCAAATTAAATAGCACAAGATGTTGTAAAAGGAACTCTGCTGCTCTGCTGGGAGAATAACAATGATAAAAATTAATACCTGTGCAAGGGAAGCTCAGAAAAGCCCTTCGAGGAACTCAGATACCTAAGCAAATACTGTCAGACAGCACAGAATGAGTTGTCCCCTTGTTTGCAGCAAGCAGGAGACAAAGCATAAAACTAAATTTTCTCATGTTGACTTTTTGATTTTAATTGTGGGATGGCCTCTCAAGCAACCATGGGGATCACAGAGAGTTTTAAAGGCAGACAGACAAAAGCCAAATCAGGATAGGAAACTTGGAAATGCGACTTTCCTTGCTTCCACCAAGCACAGACATAAAGTTTGTGTTCTCCTCCACACTGGAACCTGAGGTGTGTAGTTTGGGTGATTCAATCTTCAAAGCAACAGCCTGCAACCTATGTCACAAGGACAGACAGAAGTGGTGCTAAAATTCCTGAAATCCTTAAGACATTTTTGCAATGGCGGAGGTATATTCTTTAGAACTGTGGGAGCTGAAATCATCATCCTAGTGAATCAAATGTAATGGAGGAAAATAACAATACCAACAAATGAAACCAGTGTGAAGCCACTCAGCACCGTGGTACTGGATTAATCATGTTGTTCTTTGAGAATTTAAAGCTTTTAATCATGGAGTGCTACCTTCTTTGGTTAAAATTCATGGGCACTTCACAGGTTTGTTTGGGCCTCCAGGACCCCTTTATTGTTCATTAAGTACAATGGAAATCCTGTTAAGAATAAAGAATCAAAATTAATGTCGAAGTGAATAAAGAAGCCAAAAAGGTCAAAATTTGTTCCTAGGGTCAAAAGAATATACCAGCATAAGAAAAAGAATGGGCCAATCAAACTTAAATACAAAGCTTATTCCCCTCAATTTGGGGAAGTAGCAAAGCTGTTTGCAACGTGAGTTTCCATGAGCTCTGTATTTCAATACCATGAGAATATATTAAAATGCGTGCAAATGTTTGTCTAGGCAAGAGATACATTCCTATTCTTTCTTGCAATCTGAACACTTCAATTATCTATCCATCCCCTAAAATGAGTGTGGGCCATTCCAGGAAGCCCATTGTCTGGATAATAAAAGTCACCAGCAGGGACCAATATCTTGGTATTAAACAAGATCATATTTTGTGAGTGAAAATAAACTGAATATTAATACAATATGGAAAATGTGATTCTTTCCATGTATTTATCAAATTTTTAGTAAGTTATAAGTTGATTTTTAAATATTTTCATTCCATCCATTTCATAGCTTAAGAATTCGAGGCTAGCAGCAATCTGAAAAAGAGAAGCAAGTGGTGAATACAGTAGGAATGGAGGAAAAGAAAGGCCGTTCATATAGAGATGGATTATAGTTTAGCTCTGGCTGTTACAGGATTGTGGTACTCTAAAAGAAATCCATTTCCTCATCACACTGGACATGGAAATATAGAAACACATTTATTTTTAAAACCCAGAATTGAGGTTCTATTCTTTTCTTTTTTCTAAAGGAAAGAAAGATAACACCATGGGATAGACCCAGGCTGAGGAGCAACAGGTAGACAGTACAGAGAGGGGTTCCAGATACAAAACCCTCGGCAATTCATACTTCAATCTTACAAGAAAAACCAAAGCCATCTAAACATTGAAAATACCCCCAAAGAGGCATTAATTTTTAAAACTACTGGCAGGATGGCTCAGTAGGTAAAGATCTTGTCTCCCAACCTAATGACCTGAGATCAAGCCCCAGAATTCACATGCTGGAAGGAAAGAACTGTGTCCTGCAAGCTATCTTCTGACCTCCACATACATGTCATGACACACATGTACAGACATCAATACACATAAATGCACTTAAAAGAAGTATGTTTCATAATAAAATTATTCTAATTATATCATATCAATAATATTGAATATACATTATAATATGCTTATATTATATATTATTATGTATCATATATAATAAATATATAACACTAAATATTATTACTGAAATAATAGTTTGATTTTTTTATTCTTCTCTCATATAATACATCCTGACCACAATTTCCCCTCCCTCCTCTCCTCCCAGTCTTTCCCCACACCTTCTCTCTCCCCAGATCCACTCCCCTTCCTTTCCCTTAGCAGAGCAAGACTCTCAGGTGTATACAGGATGCCCTGAGCTCCTCCTAATGCTTGGTTGTAGGTCTCTGCATCTGTTCCTATCAGTTGCTGGGTGAAAGCTTCTTTGATGAGGATTATGCTAGGCTACATGTATAACAGAGTATTATCAGGAATCATTTCATTTAGAGTTTTCCTGCCAGGAACATTTGGTTCTGTTTTAGGTCTCTGAGTTGTCCAGTCTCTGGATCCTAACCCTACAGGCAGTGTCAGAGGTAGGTCCCCTCTCATGGTGTGAGTCTCAAGCTGCACTGGTCATTGATTGGCCACTCCTACAATTTTTGAGCCATATCTTGCACATGGGACAGTTTTTAAGTTAAAGATTTTGTGACTGTGTTGGTGTTCTAATACCTGCCCTGGAAGTCTTGCTTGGTTGTAGAAGATGGCCAGCTTAGACTACGTATTATATTTCCATTACTAGAGATCTTAACTAGAGTCATGCTTGAAGATTTCTGGGAGTTTCCAAAGCCCTAAGTTTCTAACTTACCCCAAATGTCCCCCAATCTCAGTTGTCTCTCCCTTCATCCTCCCTGACACCCAATACCTCTTGTTCCCACCCCCATCTGCCCCAGGCCACAAGTGATATCTATTCTATTCCCTCTTCTCTGTATCCCCCACTCACACCCTCCTTGTTATTTAGCCTCTCTGGATCTGTGGATGGTACCATTATTATCCTTTACTTTACAGCTAAGATTCACAAGTGAATACGTATCATTTTTGTCTTGCTGTGTCTAGGTTTCCTCACTCAAGATGACTTTTTTTTCTAGTTCCATCCATTCGTTTGCAGTTTCATGATGTTATCTTTTGTAACAGCTGAGTTATACTCCATTATGTACATACTGGATGATATGCCTTGGGAGACATACCATTTAGGATAGAGCATTCCAAGGTCTCTGCATAATGTCTGGCTGTGAATCTCTGTATTTGTTCCCATCTGCTGCAGGAGGAAGTTTCTTTGATGATGGCTTCACAATGCATCTTATCTATGAATATAGCAGAATCTCATTAGAAGTAATTGTAATGCTACTTTTTGTTTTGTTTTGTTTTTTAATAACAATAGTGTTTTGTTAGGTTCATGAGCTATCTAGTCTCAGATTCTCAGTCACCCAAGAAGTGTCACCTGTGGGCTTGCGTTCCATCTCATGGAGTGGGTCTTAAGTCGTATTATATCTGGATCACTTACTCCCACAAGCTTTGGGCCACCATTACACTAGCATATATTACATGCAGGACACCATTGTGGATCAAAGGGATTGTGGCTAGATTGGTATATAAGTTTCTCTTTTGGTAGCATGCAGAGTACCTACCTCTACCAAAGACATTATCTGGCTCTAATGATGGTTCTGTGTAGGCACCAACTCAACTTCTCCGTGTTCAATGAATTGTGTGGATGTTATCTTCAGCAATTGGTCCTTCTTGTCAGTTTTGGGAGAGAAACCTATAGTCTTGGTAACACTCTGGGTTGCTTGGGGGTTCTATTGAGACTCCTTTGGCCAACAACTCAATTAGATAACATCCAATCCCATTACTGAAAGCTAAATTGGTGACAGTAGATGACCAGTTGGGGCTCTTTTCTACCATTATTTGGTGATTTCATTTGGATCTCCTTTACATATGTGTATGTTTTTATGAAGCTTCTACTGTGTTAGGTTTTTATATTATCCCTCAAATATTCCTTAATTTTAGATGCCCCCTATATTCCCTCCCTGTCTCCACTTGAATCTCCCTATTCCAGCCCACCTCCATCCATCATTAGCTATTCATTCTGTATCCTTGTCCTCAGGAGATAAATCTAGTCCTCCTAGTTCTTCACTCAGACATATTTTTTTCAAGACAGGGTTTCTCTCTCTATTAGCCCTGGATGTTCTGGAACTTTTTTTGTAGATTAGGCTGGCCTCAAACTCACAGATATCTGCCTGCCAATGCCTCTCAAGTACTGGTATGGACTGCAACTTGTTTTTATTGACCTAACAGCTAATACACACATATAAGCAAATATATATTGTATTTGTCTTTCTGGGACTGAGTTGCATCACTTGGGATGATTTTTTTCTAGTCCATCCATTTATCTGAGAATTTCATGATTTGATTTTTTTTAACAGCTGGATAATATTCTGTTTTGTAAATGTACCACATTTTTCTTTTGTTGAAGGACCTCTATGTTGCTTATTTATGGCTTTTATAAACAGAGCAGGAATGAACATTATTGATCATGTGGTAGGATGCAGCATCCTTTGGGCATATCTCAACAGCTGGATCTTGAGAGAGATAGATTCCCATCTTGTCACCACACTGATTTCCAGAAGAGTTGTAGACAGACATTTGCCGTGCTACCACCAATGAATGTGCATTCCCCTTATTCTACATCCTTGGCAGCATAAGCTGCCCTTTGTTTTCTTGATCTTAGCCATTCTGAAGGATGTAAAAGGAATTCTCAGAGTGTTTTGATTTGTGCTTACCTGATGACTAAGGATTTTGAATATTTTGGGGCATATTTTGGTCAATTGGGTTCCTTTTTTGAGAATTCCCTGCTTTGATCTGCACCCCATCTTTGATTTGGTTTTTGTTTTCTTGACATCTAGTTTTTGTTGTTGTTGTTTATATAATTTGGATAAAGCCTACTATCAAATGTGTAGCTATCAAAAATCAGGTGTTCATAAGTATGAGAATTTATGTGTGGGTCTTTGACTTGATTGTATTGATTCATGTGTCTATTTTTGTGCCAATAACCATGCTATTTTTATTACAATCTCTCTGTCTTCAATTTGAGGTAAGGAAAGGTGATATCTCCAGTAGTTTGTCAGGAATGTTTTAGCTATCGTAGATTTTTCTGTTTCCATATAAAGCCAAAATTTTTCTTCTCAAGCTCTATAAAGAAAAGTGTTCATATTTTGACAGGGACTGCATTGAATCTGCAGATTGCTTTTGAGGTGATGTCCATTTTCACTACATCAATCCATTTTACTGATTCATGAACATGGAAGAGCTTTTCATCTTCTGATATCATCTTCTATTTCTTTCTTCAGTAACTTGAATTTTTTATCATACAAGACTTTTACTTGCTTGGTTACAGTTACCCCAAGATATTTTATATTATTTGAGCCTATTTGTGAAAGGTGATATTTTCCTGACATCTTTTTCAGTCCACTTGTCTTTCTTATATAAGAATTTAACTGATTTTTGTGAGTTAATTTTGTATCCAACTACTTTACTGAACATGTTTACAGCTGTAGCAGTGATATAGTGGTGAAACTCTTAGGGCCACTTATTATGTTCTCTGATCATCTGCAAATTAAAGATACTTTAACTTCTTCCTTTCTGATTTGTTTCTTCTTGATCTACTTGAGTTCTCTTATTGCTGTAGCTAACACTTCAAGTACTATATTGAATAAATAGAAAGATTGGGCAACTTTGTCTTATTCCTGATTTTAGCAGTTTTGGAAATTGCTTTGAGTTTCTCTCCATGCAAGCTGATGTTGGCTATCCACAGGAAAAAGACTTTATTTGTGCTGAGATATGTCCCTTGTATCTATAGTCAATCCAGAATTTTTGTATCATGAAGGAATATTGAATTAATTAAAAAAACCTCTTCCATATCTAATGAGATGATCATATAATCGTTTTGGTTTTGTCTTATAGTTTGTTTATATGATGGACTTTATATATGTTGAACTATTCCCCCACACACACTCTAGGATTAAACCTACTTTATTATGATGGGTGATCTTTTCTATGTGCTCTTGCATGCAGTTTGCTAGTGTTTTACTGAGTTTTTGTGTCTTTGTTCATAAGAGAAATTGGCCAGTAATTATCTTTCTTTATGTGTCTTTAATGCTTCTTTAAATATCTGTTAAAATTCTGCACTAAAACCATCTGGGCCTGGTTTGGGTTTTTGCTTTTGTTGGTTTGGGGGTTTTTGTTTGTTTTTGATTTGTTTTTTAGTAGACTTATAATTACTGCTTCTATTTCATTTGGATTTATAGGTCTACTTAAATTGCCTATCTGATCTTGATTTAACTTTGGTATTGAGAAAATTATCTATTTCTTTAAGATTTTCCAGTTTAACAGACTACACCTTTTTTATGATTCTCCATATCCCCTCAGTTCCGGTTGTTATGTCCCCATCTCTATACCTGTTTATTGATTTGGATAGCCTTTCTCTAAGTCTAATTAATTTGGGTAAGGGCTTATCAATCTTACTGATTTTCTTTAAGAATCAATTCTTTGTTTCATTGATTAGTTGTATTGTTTTGTTGTCTTGCTGTTGGTTGCTTGTTTATATTTTATTAAGTTCAGCCCTGAGTTTGATTATTTCTTGCAGTCTAATCTTTTGGGGTATGATTTCCTCTTCTTGTTCTAGAGCTATCAAATGTGCTGTTAAAAACTAGTAAAAAAAAAAAGACCTCCAATTTGCTTTTTTATATAGGTACTCAGTGCTATCAATTTGTCTCTTCAAACATCGTTCTTTGTGTCCCATAAGTGTGGTTTTGTTGTATATTCATTTTCATTCAATTATAAAATGTATTTAATATTTTTCTTAATTTCTGTCTTGACTCATTTCTAGTTCGGTAGTGAGTTCTTCAGTTTCCATTAGTTTGCAGGCTTTCTGTTGTTCCTGTGATATCCAGCTTTATTCGGTGGTGGTTAGATAGGATACAGGAGGTTATTTCAATGTTCTAGTATCTGTTAAGACTTGCTTTGTGTACAAGTATGTATGTGATCAATTTGGAGAAAGTTCCATGGGGTGCTGAGAAGAAGGTGTAGTCTTTTGTGATTGATGAAATGAACTATAAATATCATTAGATCCATTTAGTTTATAACATCAGTTAGTTCCAGCATTTCTCTGTTTAATTTTTGTCTGGATGATCTGTCTGTTGTCAGAAGTAGGTATTGAAGTCTACCATTATCAGTTCATGAGGGTCAACATGTGATTTGGGGTGTAGTAATATTTCCTTTATGAACTTTGGTGTCCTTGTTTGGATGAGTATTAAGAACTGAAAAGTACTCTTGGTGGATTTTTCCTTTGATGAGCACATAGTCCTGATGACTTTTGGTTTGAAGTGTATTTTGTCAGAAATTAAAATGGCTATACCAGCTTGCTTCTTACGTCCATTTGCTTGGAATATCTTTACCCAAAGGCAATGTTTATTCTAGATAATTAAGGCATGTTTCCTGAATGTAGCAGAAGGATGGATCCTGTTTTCACATCTATTCTGTTAATCTGTGTCTTCTTATTGGGGAATTAGGACCATTGATGTTGAGAGATATCAATGAGAAGTGTTTGGTGATTCTTATTATTTTGGGGTGTGTGTGTGTGTGTGTGTGAGAGAGAGAGAGAGAGAGAGAGAGAGAAGGAGGAGGAGGAGGAGGAAGAAGAGGAGGAGGAAGAGGAGGAGGAGGAAGAGGAGGAGGAGGAGGAAGAGGAGAAGGAGGAGGAGGGAGAGAGAGAGATTGGAGAGAGTCCCCTTACAATTTTCTGGTCTAAAGTTATTTCTTCCTTATGTTTTCTTGGGTATGGTTAACCTCTTTAGACTGGAGTTTTCCTTCTAGTGATTTCTATAGGGATGACTTTATAGATTAGATATTAATTAAATTTGATTATACCATGAAATGTCTTCTTTTACCCATTTATTATGATGGAAAGTTTTGCTGAGTACCATGGTCTGTGCTGGCGTCTGAGGTCTCTTAGAGTCTATAGAACTTCTTTCCAGGCCTTTCTAACTTTTAGATTCTCCATTGAGAAGGCAGATGTAATTCTAATAGATCTTCCTTTATATGTTACTTAGTCTTTATCCCTTGCATATTTCAACATTCTTTTATGTCCTCTACATTTAATGTTTTATTTATTATGAGCTAAGGGGACTCTTTTTTTCTAGCCCAGTCTGCTTGGTGGTCTATAAGCCTTGACAAATGTCTCCTTTAGGTTATAGAAATTATCTTCTATGATTTTGTTGAAAATATTTTCTATGCCTTTTTGCTTAGGTTCTTCTCCTTCCTCTATTTCTAGTATTCTTAGATTTACACTTTTTGTAGTGCCCCAGAGTTTCTTGATGTTTATGGCAGGATCTTTTTTATTTAATATTTTATTTGACCAGTGTTTTCATTTCTTATATTGTGTCTTCGGTACCTGTGAATATCTCTTCGGTCTCTTGTATTGTACTGATGAGGGTTGTTTGAATTCCTAAATTTTCCTTTTCAGATTTCCCTCAGTCTGGGTTTTATTTATTGATTCTATTTCCATTGTCAGATCTTCAAATGATTTCAAGATATGTTAATACTGCAGTTTTTCAATGATTAATGCGTAAATGGGAATATTTATGATCGCTCTGGGAGGTAGCTTTCAATATCCTGTGAGTTGTTGTTAAATATTAAGGTCAATATCAGATTCATGGTAGGAAAGGTATGCAATGATTTTGCAAAAGACACTAAGTTTACTCCCTAAAATCACCCACAGTCAGGAAGCCAGAGAGCGATCCATGGGTATGAGTTCCAACAGAACTTTTTTTCCACACTTTCCTAGTCATGTGACATCAATACTCTGCTTTTTCCTTTAGGCTTCTTCTTTCTCCCTGTTAGCAAAGAAAAGAAACCTATGTCTTGCAGGCTGCAGCCTTTGCTAGGCTGCAGAGAACCGCAGCCTGCCTTCTGTTTATTTGCATTGACTGGATTGCCCTCGAGAACAAGTTTAAGTCTTTACATTCAGTGCACTCAACAATGCTAACCTCTCCTTATCCCCACATAGTAAGTACCAAGTGTGCATGTGCCAATTGTCAGATTCCAGTAGTCAAACCACTTCCAGGCAGTAGGGCCTGTGCAATGCTGGCTCTACCTCTTTCCAGATGAAACAGGACAGATGTGGGCAGTGCCTGCAGCAGCTCCACCTCCTGCCCAGGATTACTCTCAAGGGACTCATTGTTTGCTCATTGGATGCGGTAAGCCGAGCTCATTCTCAAGTTGGTAATGAGAGACAAAAATTAGGAGAGTAAGACCCTCAAATAACCTCCTTCAAATACATTCAAGATTTCAACCTGAGGGAAAGAGAATAAGAAAATGAGTTCACCATCGAGTGAATGTTTGGGGTTTGTTTCAAAGAGACCAGAGACCATGTGCATAAACAAACATTCAGTCCCATCCTGTACTCATAAGCCAAAAGGCATTCCGAAATGAAACAAACAAGATGGAAACATAACAGGAGTGAATAATAGAAGGAAAATGGAATACAGGATACAAGAAGTCCCATTCCTTTGAAATTATTTTAAAATATCAGGCTGAAGAACTACATATTCCTGGAATGAGAGACTTGATCCCCTGGTCCTGTTATAGTATGCCAGTTATAGTCACTAGGACTCAAGCACCTAACATGTTTTCTCTTTTAATGTATGCAGTCAAACCATAATGCAGATCTGTGCACTTAAATCCAGAGCACATGACCACTTCTATCAATGAATGTGGTAAAAAATTTAAGCAAACACTTGTTTTGGAAAAAAAAACAGAAAAGAAACTATTGAAACTATCACTTCTGCTTGCTAGCTCCCCCGAAGAAATGAAACGTATATATACACATATATATCAGTGGCTGCTGAATACAGAAATGGAGATATTTTCAGCATACAAAGCTATAGGAAGGCTTGGTTGGTCATACCTATAAATCCTATAAGTTAGCTCTGAAATAATTTCCTATAACTTAGCAGGTAAGCTGGAGTTATTGAATACATTCGACATTTTAAGGAGTCTTTTCATCTTCAGAAGCAATATTATTCTCACTGACTGGGCCTTTTAAACATCTCCAGTGTGTGGGCTTATGCAAATTAGAATTTTCAAAGGTGTTCCAGCGAGTTCACATGCATTAGTTCCCAATCCCTGGAACATGGGGAGCAAAGGTGGAACCTGGATTCAGAAGTTCAGATAAAAATAAACTAGAGCCTCCAGGCTCTCATGATGCATAGGCACCCCATTCTCCAGCCAGGACTATTCTACACCCCCAAGACTAGCAAAGAATTTTCACTTCTTAACTGTTGAAATGAACCCATTGATTCTTTGCCCACCCACACCAACAGCAGCCCTTTGACTAAATTAACTGCTCAAACTATACGCCCCAACAAGATACGGATTCACAAAAGCAGCCCCATACCTCACCTTTCTGTTTTCTCCATTGTTTAGAAGGCAGAACCCAATGATTCAAGAGAAATGTCAACTTCGGGGGAGAGGTTGAATTCATCAGAAATGGAGAATGTCTATTCATCTGCTTTCAGAGAATGTTGTGGTGATTAGCATTGCAGTCACATTCGTAGCAGTGTAGGCAACATACAATAACCTGGATTAAATGTACAAGTCAGTGAGTTGATTTGTGATCATCTATAAAATCAGCACAGCCACCATGATGCCATCCAAATTCCCTTCAGATTCCCCTTTGATCCCTCCCATCACTCTCTATGTCATCCAGCCTCCTGCTGCAATTTACAATGTGGGCCCTTTAGGAAAGCTAACAAGTGCTTGTTGCCAGGCTGCCCCACTTTCTAGACTTGTTTGCTTGTTCCTGAAGCTGATTAGCCCCCCCCTTATCCCAGCCTTGTCCATCTCTCTTTCACCTTTCTTCTCCCTTCTCCTTTCCCTCCTTCTGTCCCACAAGATGAGAGCATGTGTCTGGCATGAATTTCTGAGGCATTCAAACCCAGCACCTTTGGCTAAACACAGCTTGTAAATTTCCTGTGGCTTCACATCAAAGCCACTCACTAACTGGCTGACCCATCTATTTCTGTTCTAGTGTCTCTGATAGTAGGTTTTGGTTGTTTTTTAGTCTCTGTATTGTTTGTGACCATCCCTGAAAGCTACATGCCACATGAGGGTAAGGAGAAACCCATCTACCTACTTAAATATTAATCACTAGTTCAATCCTTGAGAACAGAGACATACTCATTCTCAATTTCTGATTACTTCAACGGCTCTTGGGATCTTGAGAATTTTTTAATTATTTATTCATGTGTATAATTGTGTGGGTGTGGACATGCCTATGAGTAACCGAGGAGGAGGTTAGACGTCTTGGAACGCCTGGAGCTGCAGGTAGCTGAGAACTACCTAGCATGGGTATTAAGAAGTGAACTTGCCTCTTCTGGAAGAGAAGCTAACACTCTTGCCTGCTAAGCCATCTTTCTGACCCATTGTTTAGAGAATTTTTATTTTGTCTGCACTGTAAAATATTATATGGGCTCCATTCTTTTCTTTCCATGACGAAGAAAGACAATGTGCTGGTGTGAATGGAAGTGAATTTAAGGCCAGTCTCTGTGGATGAAAGCAAAGAGACCTTGAATGGATATTTTCATTTTCTTCTCTTAGCTCTAGTTATCTTTTTTGAGAAATAGAGAAAATGCCTGGAAAGTCCCCAGTTTATGTTAGAGGTAATATACTGTTTAGTGTTTTAAACAAAAAGTAAAGTTTTAACCAAATGTTATTGTGGTTATTTTCTTACACTGGCATTCACCGGAGACATGAAAGATTCTCCTCAGATCCTTTTTAATACAGATTACTGTACTGCACAGAGGTAGGAAATGAGACAAATAGCAAGCCAGCTGCCTGGAAAGCTGGGAAACACAGTATCAATGACGAGACTTCTACAAGACTGCAGTATCAGCAGCTAAATGGCACAATTTCCATAGTCGTGTTCCTTCTCAAGATGCTGAGCAAGTCTTGATCCTGATTTGCAATTAGCCAGGAGCTGAACACCTAAGAGGATTAAATGTACAGGTCTGTCTTTGGCTATCACTCCTCAAAATAATCCAACCACCGGAGCTATGTGACTTATTCCTGTCACCTCTCCATGGATGTCTTCATTTATATTCACAAGATATTATTTCCTTTGCCTCAGAACCCTAGAGCAGTTCACCAAAGTGGTACCCTGATACATTTTTATACAACAATGTTACTGTTCCTATAAAATAAATGCATCTTTTGCAGATAGGAATTGAGTCTGAGATATACTTTAAGCATACCAGAAGCATTACATGTATTTATTGAATCAACTTTAACTGACTTTTAATCCCAATCTGAATTTCCAGTCATAGAACAAACAGCCATACTAATTTTTATGGCCTGAGGGGCCTTTTGTCAATCAAGAAATTTTATTTTTAAATTGATGAATGAAATAGGTTGTTAATAGTTTAACAATTAGTTTTTTTTTTCAGATCTCATTTTTCCCAGAACTATTTAGGATGTTTATTACAAATAATGGAGTTAGTGTTCACAAGTTATTACCCAATGTTCAGTAATATCCAATGTCTGAACATACCACATTTATTAATCCATTCACCTACTGAAGGACATCTTAATTGCTTCCAAATTGAATAATTATCAACCTAATCACCTGTATGCACTAGGTTCGTATCAGGATTGTGTATTCTGTAGGTTTGGATAGTGCGTAATGGCAGACTGTTAAAAGAGTTCCCTTGCTGTAACAATCTTCTGTGTGGGGCAAGGATATGTACAAGTGGTAAGATGTTCAACCTTACCCTCATAGTTTTGCTTTGATTACACTGTCATTTGGAAGCTGTCTAAGTCACTATTCTATTGCTGTGAAGATACACCATGACCAAGGCAACTCTTATAGAGGAAGCATTTAGTTGGGGGCTGGCTTACAGTTTCAGAATATCAGTCCATGATCATCATGGCAGGAAGCATGGCAGCTGGAAAAGAAATCAAGAGATACATCATAGTCCAAAGGCAACAAAGGCAATAAAGGCAACAGGCAGAGAGAGAGAGAGAGAGAGAGAGAGAGAGAGAGAGAGAGAGAGAGACTGAGGAGCTTGGCATAGACTGCTGAAACCTCAAAGCCCAGCCTTAGTGATACAGTTTCTACAATAAGGATACACCTATTCGAACAAGACCACACCTTGTAATCCTTTTAAACAGTTCATCAACTGGGCCCTAAGCATGCAAATATATGATGAGGCTATGAGGTCATTCTTATGCAAACTACAGAGGCTTCTTTCACTCAATAAGATGCTTTTAAGTTTCCCCATGTCCTTACTAAAGACCTCTTTTCTTTTTAGTACTGAGTAATATTCCATTGTCTGAATATGCTATGTTTATTAGTTCTTTCCTATACTGGAGGACATTTTGGTTGCTCTCTTGTTGAGATCATTCTAAATAAAGTCACTATAAACATACCTGTAAAGACTTTTGCAGACATATGAGATACCAACTCATTTGGGTAATATCTGATGCCCAGGACAACTACCTTGTATAGTAAGTGTACATTTAGTCCTGTGAGAAATTGCTAATATGTACATCATTTGGGCATTTCCATCAACATTGAGCAATAATATCAATTCCTCCATGACACAACCAACAGTTTTTATGTGCGGGGTTCTGGATTTTGATAATCTAGAAATGATTGTTGGTTTTCATTGTCAACTTGACACAACTTAGAATCTTTGGGATTGTCTATATTGGCTTGGCCTACAAGCACGTCTGTGGAACATTAGTTGTCTCACTTAGTTAACTGATGTGGGAAGACCCAGCCCACTATAGGTGGTACCGTTTCCTAAACTCGGTTCATGAACTGTATATAAGTGGATACATTAAGTAGAGCACAAGGTAGAGCGTGTCTACCATCCTTTCTCTCTACACTTGACTGTAACTGTGATGTGACTAGTTACTTGAAGTTGTTGCTTTGGATTCCCCACAGTTATTGATTGTAAACTGGAACTGCAAGCTAAAAATGACCCCTGAGTTTTTGCCAGGGTATTTTATCACAGCAAAAGAAATGAAACTAGAACAATTTCATATACTGCAGCATCTTATTGGTGGGGCCTTGACTGGCATTTCCTTGATAAGTCATCATCAGGAGTGTCTTATCATATTGTTATTCATGGTGTGTCTTCTTTGATGATCTCACTAGGATCTTTGGCTCATTCCTTAATATACAGACACACTATTTTGTTGATTGCATTTTCCTTATGATTTTGAAGAAACTGTTATCCAATTTTGGCATTTCCTTCACTTAATTCTTTCTTTCCAAAAGGCTTATTTTTTATCATGTGCATGTTTGGGGGTTTGCACATATGAATCCCCTCAGAGGCCAGAGGTTCAAATCCTCTTGGAGCTGGAGTTACAGTTGGCAGTGAGATCCCAAATGTGGGTGCTGAGTATAGAACTCAGTTTCTCCTCAAGAGTAGTGTGTGCTCTTAACCACTGAGCCATTTCTCCAGCCCCCTTACCCTTTCTTGATATTCTTTCTTTATTCATGTAGCCTTGATTTCTAACTTGTATTGTTCTTTTCTTCCTACAATATTATTTAACATTTATTATAAGCAGATCTAACGGCAATCGTATGTCTTGTGTTGTTGTAGCAGTGGTGGTTGTGGTTGTGATTGGTTGTTTTATTTGGCTGTCTAAGAAAGTCTTTATTCCTTATTCACTTTTGAAAGATAACTCTAGAGAGTATGGAATTCTAAACTGCTAAAGTTTTGATTTTTGTTTCTCTCAACACTCAATATTTCAGTCCACTTTATTATTTATTTCTATGTAAATCTCACCTGTGCATCTCTGTGGAAAAGCTGGTTTTCTAACTCCGGCTTTTTCAAGTTTTTGCCTGTGTCTTTGCTTTTCTGTGGTTGGAAAATAAGATGCTCAAGGTGTAGTTCTTTTTGGCTTTTACACTGCTTGGTATTCTCTGAGCTCCTGAGATCTGTGGTTAGATGTCTGACATTTACTTGGGAATAGTCCCAGTTGCTGTTATTTCAAACAATTCCCCTGTTCCTTCTCATTTCTGTCTTCCTGTTCTTGGTGTTACATGTGTTTTATAGATGTTACAGTTCTTCCACGGTGCTTAAAATATTCTGTTCTTGCCTTTTTAATCACCCTTTATTTTCTTTGCTTTACAGATCTGGAAGGGTTTCTAACATGCTGTCTTCAAATTTAGAATTCCTTCCCCAGCCAGGTGTAGTCTACCAACAAGCCCATGAAAGGCACCTTCAGCTCTGCCATAGTGGTGTTTATCTCTAGCATCTTTTTAGTTCTTTCTTAAACTTTGTATCTCTCTTCTTAAACTCCCCTGATGTTTCCAGATGTTGTCTCATTTGGTAGACTTCTCTATAAGGTCATTCATCCCACATTATCTGGTTCTCATATTTGTTCTGCCATGTCACACTTTCTTTTTAAAATTCCAGTTTGCCTTATGATTTGGTTTGATTTGATACTCAGAATGTACTGGATGAAAAGAACTTTTGTCCATAAGACGGATGGTAAGAGTGTGGGGTGAGAGAGCATTGTATGATTCCATCTAAGCCTGTTACTGGACATAGTCCACTAGATTCTGAATTTTACAGTTTCTTTTATATCTCTACCCTCACCCCAAGCTACTGTATGACACAAGAAGGCTACATAGGTTTGGAATTAGGTGTGTTCTTCTCCTAAGAGGAAAGCTAAAACTAATCAGGCTATCTCCTGACTCCTGATCTCGGATCCAATAGAACCTTCCAGGCTCTGGTGAACTAGTTTTTCCTGACTGTTAGCAGACTACTCTGACAGGATTCAACATGGGTCTTTTTCTCCCTTAACCCTAGAAAACACGAGAGGGTTTTTCCTCCAATATTACTGAGAGAACCTAATTAAGTTCTAGTGGTAACATTAAAAAAAAAAAGTAAGAGAACTTCTTTCGTCCACATCTCTCTGATATTTACAATTCTCAGCCTTGTCCATACTGTGACTTTACCAGCCCATGAATTATAGTTCCTTAGACCATATTCCATCATTGGCTCCCAGGGAGGTTTCCACTCAGTGTGCTGTGATTCTCTGTGTCTTACCAATGATATGTCTCCAATGTAGGTGGGCAGCAGATTACCTGGGCCCTACTTCTTCTGTGGCTATATGAAACATTGTTGATTTGTTAGTTAGCTCTGATAGACTTGACATGCAGAATTGGAAATGAGAATTACTTTCAGATTTCCCAAATTTAGAGCTACAAGCTTTAAATTTGAGCAATTAAATTCAGTGTGTTTTTATAATCAGTCATTATGCTAAGGACTGGATGAGCTAACTAGTTAACCTTTAATTGCCTCCATGTATTAACAAGATAAACCTTTTAGTATGGTCCAAAAGAAGCAGATCTTATCAGCACAGCTGCTCATGGTTTTGTTTGACAGATGTAAGGTAATGATGGCCAAAGCAGTGTATGATCCAGGAAAAGAAATCTGCCAGGATTATTCTCTAGAGACATTACAGTATACAATTACATGATGATCATAAAATACTTGGGGGAAATCACATCATTTCCACCCTCAAAATTACATAGAAAGACACCAAGCATCATTTATATACTGGCCAAATGTGTCTTAGGGATTGTGGACAGCACCATTGGCAGCAACCTTTCCACTGGATCATAAAGTATGTGACTGCAGAAAGGTCTGGCCATGTGCATGTGAATCCTGTGGTAACACTAACAAGAAAGAGGGTCTCTGGGAGTTCCAGAGGTGATTCTTTTTAGGTGGTGACTAAAAACAAAGAGAAAGCCTTGGGTTTCTTTAAAGTTCTCCAATATATACAAAGAACTCAAGAAATTAGACTCCAGGCAACCAAATTACCCTATTAAAAAATGGGGTATAGAGCTTAACAAAGAATTTTCAACAGAAGAAACTCGAATGGCCGAGAAGCACCTAAAGAAATGCTCGGCATCCTTAGTCGTCAGGGAAATGCAAATCAAAACAACCCTGAGATTCCATCTCACACCAGTCAGAATGGCTAAGATTAAAAACTCAGGTGATAGTAGATGCTGGCGAGGGTGTGGAGAAAGAGGAACACTCCTCCATTGTTGGTGGGACTGCAAGATGGTGCAACCACTTTGGAAATCAGTGTGGCGGTTCCTCAGAAAATTGGACATAGCATTACCCGAGGATCCAGCTATACCACTCCTAGGCATATACCCAGAAGGTGCTCGAACATATAATAAGGACATATGCTCAACTATGTTCATAGCAGCCTTATTTATAATAGCCAGGAGCTGGAAAGAACCCAGATGTCCTTCAACTGAGGAATGGATTAAAAAAATGTGGTATATTTACACAATGGAGTATTACTCAGCTATTAAAAACAATGAATTTGAGAGGTTCCTAGGTAAATGGATGGAACTAGAAATTATCATACTGAGTGAGGTAAGCCAATCACAAAAGAACACACATGGTATTCACTCACTGATTATTGGATATTAGCCCAGAACCTTAAAATGCCCAAGATGCAACTCACAGGCCACATGAAGTCCATAAAGAAGGAAGACCAAGTGGGGGTGATTCGGTCCTTCTTAGAAGGAGCAACAAAATACTCAAGGGAGCAAATATGGAGACAAAGCGAGGGACAAAAACTGAAGGAGGGGCCGTCTGAAGACCTTTCCACCTGAGTATCCATCCCATGTGCAGTCACCAAAGGTAGATGCTGATGTGGAAGTCAGGAAGTGCATGCTGATAAGAGCCTGATATGGATGTCTCCTCAGAGGTCTTCAAGAGTCTGACATATTCAGAGGCAGATGCTCACAACTAGCCATTGAAGTGATCATGGGGTTCTCAATGGAGGAGTTAGAGTGAAGACTGAAGGAGCTGAAAGGATTTGTGGCCCCATGAGGAGAGCAACAATACCAACCAACCACAGCTCCCAGGGTCTAAACCACCAGCCTGGGAGCACTTATGGAGGGATCCAGGGCCTTAGCTGAATATATAAGAGTGGAGGGCCCTGCTGGGCACAGGTGGAAGATGAGATCCTTGACCTCATGAAGGCTGGACGCCCCAGGGGGTGGGAGTTTTGAGGGTGGGGAGGTGGGAGTGGGGGGGTAGATAGAGGTTACATCCACAAAGAAGAAGGAGGAGGTGTGAGGGGATTGGGGGTTCCTGGGGGGATGGGGTAAGGGGACAACATATGAAATGTAAATAAAACATCCAATAAAAGAATTAAAAAAAAAATAAAATAAATGATAATAAAAACAGTAAAATGAAAAGCAAAAAAAAAAAAAAGTTCTCTGAGAACATCATTACATTATCTCTTGAGTACGTATTAAAAGTGTCTTAGTTACTATTCTCATCATCCTGGTAGAATGCTTCAAAAAACAAGTCAAGGTAGTGGAACTGATTTTGGCTCATGGTTGGAAAGGATGTAATTGATCATGGCCTGGTTGGAGGGTATGCCAGAGAGTATGAGGTTATCTTTTGGCAGCGTCGGGGAGGAGACAGTTCAGAGAGGATCTAGGCCCAGGTTAAAACCCCATGGCCTGCACACATGGCTTTATGCTTCCCAGTGAGGTCTCACATCTAAAAGATTCCACACCTTGCCTGAACAGTATCTACAACTGGTCACCCACTGAACAAGCACTTGTGCCTCAGAGAAGTATTTCATACAAAAACTATAACAAAGAGAATACATATTCTCGGAGCACCACTATGAAACACTGAATGAACACTTCTGAAATTAGACCTAGTATTCAGAGTTTCTTAAAGGTCCATTGAGTGACTGCTAACCCAACATAAGAATTGAAAGCCTCCATCTGTGGCTGATATATTCCTGAAATAAGAGAGTGGTTTCATCCCTCTGAATATATTCTCCATAAGGAACAAGTATTGTCATACTTTAAAAAGACCCCAAAAAAGCTGACTTGGATTTTGGGATACTCCCATCTGCTCTCTGTTAAACAATGAACTAAACCGTTCGTCATCAACAGATTAAGTCATTCTGTTGACCAAAGAAATTACAAGCTGATCTGATTGCAGAGGACCAGATAGATATAGAGTCACGTGAAACTATGTAATACAGTGGTAGGGGGTTGATAGTCTGTCTAGGTTACTTTTTAAAGACAGTCACCTGAAGATATAAGCTAGCAAGTTGTTCTCTTCAGTCTAAATGTATCCTACTTCGTGAGCTAACCAGTCAGGCAGATTTGTTGTCAAACTGCTTCTTTGACTTATTTTGACTACTCTATTCAATGACCAGACATCAAAATATTCTCTATTATTCATACCCATAGACCTTAGCATCAAACACAAATGATTTCAAAACTAGTAGTCTTTAGCTTGTATTTTAAAGTTAGTATATTATGTCTAGTACCTTATGAAGTTCAGTGGCTATTTAAAATTGTTTTTATCTTACTGTGACAAAATTGTAACATCTGTATTTTAAAACTCTCACAAAATAAGCCACACTCTTAGGACTGACAACTGCTAAAAAAGAAAAAGTTAAGAAACAGGCTAAAAAGTATTGTGTGGTGAAGTTTAGCTGTTTTTCTCTGTGTGGGAAATGTCCACAGTCTTCTTAGACAAATTATCTGTGTAGCCAAAATATACATTATTGCAGAGCACCAGGAACTGGGTCTGTATACATCTCTGTGGGTGCAGTAAACGGACCGAGAGATCTGAATCCCCCTTAAAATTCAAGCACTCACCAGTCCCATAACTGAATTCCATAACCACCCACGCATGTGGTACAGATAAATGACAGATGGATAAATGATAGAATGATAGATGGTTGATTGGATGATAGATGATAAATAGATGATACATGATTGGTTATATAAAGAGATTATATAGAGAGATGAAAAATAAATGGTTTATTAATAGATATGTAGATAAAAAGATGATAAATGAATAGATGATAGACTGATAGACGCTTGACTGGACAGATAGATAGATAGATAGATAGATAGATAGATAGATAGATAGATATAAAAGATGATAGATAGATGATAGATAGATAGATAGATAGATAATATAGATGATTGATATTTAGTAGATTGATTGATTGATTAGAAAGCTATGCAATGATGTTTTCTACTCTTGAGGAATATGTTTACTTACTCCGTATTAAGTTAATATTATAGCTATTCATATCAAAAATTAAGGATTATCTTGAATAATTATTAATAATGAACTTACTAAACATCAAAATTTAGTAGTAAAGCCAGCCCACACTTTCTGTCATTGAGAGCCAGGAATCCCATTTGTATATAGGTCACTCTCATGGTCAACCATGAGGTCTTAAATGATCCCACAACAAAATACACTTCTACATTAGCAGTTTATAAAGCTATCAGTCACCTGCTTTCTTGACTTGCCTCAATATTTAGGATCTTTCCACATGACTTCCCATTCCTCAAAGAAGAGAGAATCAGCTACAGCCTAGCCCAGGGGTTAGCAACATTTTCTTAAAGGGCCAGGTAGTAGTTCTTTTAAGATGTGCAGGCCATGCACCCCCCTTCCCAACAACTCATATTTGTCACTGCAGTGTAAAAGCAGTCACAGAATGTGGACAAAGGTGTGTGACTAAATTCCAGGTACACTTTATAGTTACTAGCACTTGAGTTTTACATCAACCCTTCACATCAAGACTTATTCTTTGATTTCTTTTCAACTATTTAAAAGAGCAAAAATGATTCTTAGTATATAGACCATGTAAATACTGAATGTTGTTTGAAGTTGGACCATGGATGCTAGTTCACTAGCTCTAGGCTTAGACTAGTAGATTTCAGGTCATACAGCAACCCCAGCAGTAGAGGGGATAAATCAAAGCAGCAATGTTTTACTACTGTGAAATTTCAATTCTGCTTTCAAGTGAACAGCAACTATTCAATTCAATCAGAACAATGACTGATTTGCATAAACAACTCCGAATGACTCTCACTCATCAAACCTAACTCTAGTCCAATGGTAAGGACACTTGCTGATAAGCCTCACACCCTGAGTTCAATTCCCAAGAACAACATGATAGGAGGAGAGAACCAACTGCCAAAAAGTGTCATCTGGCCTCCACACACATACACAGAGACACACAAAATAGATAAATAAACACAATTTTATTAAAAACAGCAAGGTTTTTTTTTTTAACAATTATAGGTGTACAGTGAAAAAGATTTCTTAAATCAAAAGAGTGTATTTCATTCCCTGTATGCATTTTTTTGTTTGTTTAGGTCTACGCTGCTGCAGAAAGGAGTGATCCAGATACTCGGGTAAGAATCGTCTTCTGCAGAGCAGAGGGGCACCGTGCAGTCTCTACTGGGAAGGTAGTGATGGCGCTTTATTCTCTTGCTGCTTTTCTCTTTCTGACACTTTCTGGGACATAAACATTTTGGTTCTTTCTCTTGAGAATTTTCTCCTCTGGGTTCTGATTATTGCTGAGTCTGATCCTTGTACCTTTTGGGTCATGTCTGCTGGAGAGTGTCGCTGGATATTGGTGTGTCTATGACAGAGCACCCTTTGATTTCACAGCCTCATATTACTATTGCTTTGAGTTTATTGTGAGGTATTTTTTTATTTCCTCAAAACATGAGCTTTTTCTTTAAGAAATGAAAGGATTAGAAAAGAGCTATTAGAAATCTATTCAGAGAAACAGTGCTATGGATCTGGTTTTGAAAATGGAAACTGTTAAGTGTGCTTATATATTGACTCCACTCTGGAATGGGCACAGTGTGACTCAGGCCACAGCTACATTCCTTCCGTCCCCCAGTGTCAGCCCAACCAAGAAAAGAGAGTCCAGGAAAGGGACTTATATTCTCGAGTTGTTAATATGGTGAATAAACTCAAAATAAAAAAAACTCTTCTCTTAAGTAGTTTACCTTGGAGTTTTCCCTACTATTGTATTTCATTATGTAGACATAGGAGTGACTTACATACAATTTCAAGGAAGAAGAAATCAATCAACTGTTTTCAAATCATCCTCTCAGAACATACTTTCCCAAGTCCTTTTCCTCCCATTTTTAGCTTATTAAGTATTGCTGCCCTGGATACTGAGGACCCCACACTCTGGAGCATTAGTTACTGATAAGTGATTCCTGTTAATAGTAGTTTCATTTATTAAAGCTATTTCATTCATTTTGGTTTTGTTGATTTCTATGGTCCTGTTTCTCATTTTTTTTTCCAATACATTCCCTGTTTCTGTTTCTTTTGAATATTTTAATCCAATTACCAGCTCTGTAAACAAGCATTTGCCACATCTACAGTAAATGCACTGAACTGTAGTAGAAGTGATTTCTGATTACCGACGAGCTCGTTTCTAAGGGATGCAAGAACAGCATGCCATGAACTAAGAAAGAATAATGGAAAATGCCTTGTTAGGTGTCTATGGCCAAGATTCAGAGCACAGATGCTAAACAAAAGGTCACAGAATTCTAAAACATATAGGTGCTCTTCTGGACAGTGCTTTTTATCTGAGTCATATGGGATCCACTCAGTTATGAGAGAAAAAATGTTGCAGTTTTATAAATCAAGACTTTTATTAATATTGGGCTAGACTTTCTGAGAGGGTAGCAAAAAAAAAACAATAATTAGACTCTCAAAATTCCTAAAGTTTTATTAGCAAAGCCAAAGGCAGAGTCATTAAGCAAGAGTAACTTTAGATTTTGGATTTCTGAACTTTTTTCTCTCTTTGGTAGTTCCCTTTTCTCTACTATTTCTAGAATATCTACTTTCATAGCCTCATACTTCCACAAAAGAGGACATTTCTTGAGCCTTGACATAGGACTAATAACCCTTGATAAAGCTCTTTGCTGTTATGTGCTGCCCAGGAGTCAGGCCTTGAGCACAGGCACAGAAGACTGGTGGAGAGGGAGGTTGTCTGAGCCCACAGATGCACAAACGTTCCAAGAAGTCAGAGCACTTTCCCAGAATCCCTTCAGTCCTGGGAGTAGACACCACAGATTAAGTTGCTTTTCTGTGACTGTGAAGGCTGCTTTAGATCATGTCCTAGGAGCCAGAGTCAGAACCGAGTGAGTCTGATCCTCAGTGATTGCTGATGTACGAGTCATAATAAATGAGAGAGGTGGAAAGTCCATCCCGCTGGCAAAGGCATCCATAATAAAAATCAAAAGTAATCACAAAATGTTCATCAAATAGGACAAGCTTCCATCTCAAGAATAGACCATTGTATTTCAAAGCAGGTAAAGCTGAGAATCAAGATACATAGGTTCCAAAATCTGGGCAAGTCATCAGACAAGGTTGCTGATATAGAAAGCTTTTGAACCATGTCAAATGAGACTCTCACATTATAATATACTAACATTTTTTTTTTGCAAAGCCTTGGAAAATAGGCACAGATGACCCTAAGATCCAATTTATCTGTTTCATAGGAATGATAAGGAATTTTCAAGACATGTCAGGACAAGCTTAACGCAATCACAGAAGATAATAATGAGAAAACTCTTGACTCTGGTCAGTGCCTACTATGGTTTTGATGAGCATGTAGGAATGAGCATCTAGAAGTTCAGGAATCAGCTCTGTCTGGGTCCTGCCTTCCTTTCTCGGAAGACAAAGAAAATCGGGTCCTCCTCTGCCTTGTGGTGGACGTGTAGTTTTACTGCACTTAGTAATTCAGCCTTCCATATGTCAAATCATCAAATTTCCATAGTATTTAAGAAGCATTTAACTGCCAAATGATGAATAAAATGTGTGATTTAAACACCGAAATCTAAAGTTTAATGTCTCTTTTATGGTTTCATGATGAACTATAAAACACAAAGCATAACTTATAATGACAACGGCAGTCACCCAATCCAGTCTCCAAATTTGCCTTTCATGATATCAGAGTATACCTAACTGTAAAGTCATTTTCAGCTATGACACAGGGGTTGTAACTTTGGTTTCAAGACTTTTAGATTCTATATCAGAGGGCACATTCTAAGTACTGAGAAGGTAGTCATTGAACCCAGTCATTTGAAGCTGACTCAATAGCCCAGGACTATTGAGAAACAAGGAAGCTCTTTTGTATTGTGGGTTGATGGATTGCAAAGGACTCTATCTGCTAAATAAAGCATGGATTAAACAAGTAAGACTTAGCAAATGAAAACTGGCATTCAAAGGAGAGATTATCTACTTTGGTTTTTTTTTTTCTATATTTGATAATGATTTCAGAATCATTTCTTCTGCTTAAGGATCACTTCAGAATTTAACGGTAGCAAAGAGTGTAGACTCTACTCTTTGGGTTCTATCATAGACATCTAGAAAAATAAGTGCTAGGTTTTTAGAATGATTTAGTGTGGGGTGATAGGTCATTTCATTGGCATTGCCATAATGCCAATATGCTAGTCGTCTTCCGTTGCTGTGATAGTACATTGAAGGAAAGGCTGTGCTTTACACAGCCGTGTTGCAGGTGACCTAAGAAAATGTTCCAAGTTACCATTTAGATCAGGGAGCTCTCACAGGAAACTTAACTTCTGTAAAAGTTTTTGGTGTTTCTGTTTTCCACAACCTCGTGCTAACTCACCTTTTTCAGATTGAATAAGGAAAATTCCTTATCACCTGACTTCACCCTGATTTCATATTCTTAGATCAGCCACAGAATGGTTTTCCTACCTCAATTCCTGAGCACAGATCTCCTGTGCTTTCTGATCCTTATTCCAAGAACCCACAGTGATAACTTATACCTGCTATGTCTCTATGTCCATGACGTTTCTACAGTTAAACTCTGGGGTCTTCTTTTTTCCTATCCAGCATCTCACTGAAGACTTTTTTGTAAAATAGCTACACAGATCAGCATACACAAAACACTGACAGTCTGGATCTCCATTGATTTTTCCAGGGCTGCCCAGAATCTATGCCTAAAAGGACTGCCATAGAAATAGAAAAGGTTAATTTCCTTTTACTTCAAACTTGCTACGCAGACCTCAGTGGAGAGACGAATATGCTCTTTAAAAATTTATTTCCTCGGCAGTTTCTCTTTCTATAAATGGGAACCTGGGATCTCATAAAACTGATTTAAAATTATCAAATGCTATTGAACCAACCTAATGAAAATTTTAACCAAAAGTCATTGTAAATTAGGTATGTGATATACCAAGAATGCAAGCCTTTGTAAAGTAGATATTGTTCTTATGTAAACTCATGAATGGAGACTTTCTTGAATAAATTACTTCTTAATAACATCAGAGAGTCATTGGCTGGGTAAATATCTCCCTGGGCACTCACTGAGGTTCCTGAATTTAAATGTTCAATCGAACTTCTTATTTGTCACAATTCCTAATGAGTTTTTCTTTATGAAATCATTGTTAGTATGAAAAAGTAAGAATTTGTACCTAATTTCTAGATTAATGGTCTTTAAAAGACCTCAAGGGGTTGAATTTTTTTCTTGCTAAAACACAAAATTTACATAATTTCTATTGCCCAAATGTTTAAACTTCTCAACCCGCTGTCAGTTTGCTACCTGAAGCCGGAAAAAGAAAAATGATCTGAACAGGCAGAATGACTGGAATTCCTGCTAAGGGGAACAATGAGCCAACTTAAACCTCCTGACTGTAAAATCATTTCTTCCACCCTTGCTTCTGAAGTATGTGGAGACTTTCCAGTCATTCTTTCTCAGACCTATAGTCCCAGCAATGCCTGATACTACTGCTACATCTCAATTTACCACCAAGTCAGCACATGCTAAGCCATTCTGTAAGTTGTAGCGCTTTGAATAAGAATGATCCCCATAAGCTCATATATCTGAATGCTTAGTCATCCGGGAGTAGCACTACTTGAGAAGGAACAGGAAGTGTGTGTGGCCTCGTTGGTGTGGTTGTGGCCTTGTTGAAGGAAGTGTATCACCGGTTTCAAAAGGCCAACCCAGGCCCTTCCTGGTGCCTGCTGATAAAGATGCAGATCTCTCATTTGCTTCTCTAGTACCATGTCTGCCTGCATGCCATCAGGCTATCCACCATAATAGACTAAACTCTGAAGCTGCAACCAAGCCTTAATTTAATCCTTTCTTTCATAAGCGTTGGCAGTGGTTACATTGTCTCCTCACACCAAAGAATCCTGACTAAAACAGTTGTTACAGCTAAAATATGGAGGAGTTTCTTTTTTCTTTTTTTTCTTACAGTGGTACCTACATTCTTTTCATTTCAACATTGTAACAGATGGGCTGAGTTCACTCTTACAAATCCCTGAACTATAGGTTCAGCTTAAAACTATCAATATATTCTATACTTTGGACCCTTTAGGGTGGGAGAGGGGAAAAAGCCTGTTTATAAACAGACCTGGATAGCCTTGCACATATGGGACAGGGAAGCAACACCATGGCGTGTCAAGGATGACATCTCAGAAAGGATGCTATTCTCAGAAAGAAAGATGCAAACAATTTATCATTGTTGTCCTCTAATGCTGCCTACATCCTGCCCAGACTCTTGCAGTTTGTTGTTAATGAGACTGAAATAGATACTAGCTTCATTTTACCACAAATTGAAACAACGTGATATTGAATGGACTGTTACCATAGAGACATCCTAGATGTAATGTGGGAACCTCAATGTAGGTGTGCTTGTGCAAGCATGTGCATGTATGAAAGAGAGAGGGGAAGAGAGAGGGGGAGAGAGAGAGAGAGAGAGAGAGAGAGAGAGAGAACATGGACGCCAGAGACAACCTTAGGCTTCTCTTCTCATGAACCATCTACCTTGTTTTTTAAGAGTGAATTTTTAAGACTGGCCAGTGAATTCTAGGAATCTACCTTTCTCTACACACAGGACCATAGCTGGCTTCTTCACTTGTCTCAGTCTTGGGTTCTTGGCATATCCTCAGCCCAATTCATGGCTTGTCAATCACCACAGGTTTGTGTTATATTTGCTCCAAGATTTATTTCACCAAACCTCCCTAAAACTCTAATCAGTTAGATTTGGTGAGGTAAATGTACATTCCTAGCACATGGGAGGTAAAGGCAGGAGGATCCAAAGTTCAAGACCAGCCTGGGCTACAGAAGAGCACTTAAGATGCTGCCTCAATAAAATGAAACCAAAAAATTGAATCAACAATTACAGACCAGTTCATTACTATATAATTAGTTGTATGGGAATGAATGCTATATGTTCAGAATGCCATAATATTTAGTAACCTTTCAACATAGAACTCTATAAAATGGATTTTGTAAAACCACATGATAAATTAAAACTTTTATTTTAATATGTCTCATAATACTGTGTTTTAAAAGCCACATATGCTTAATGTAATTATTAGAAGATATTCTAGACTTTAGGCCAATGATATTCTTCCTGCACAGATCCCAGAAATGGTGTTCAAATCACTAGGCAGAAAATAAATTTTCCCCAAGAACCTAAATTGGCAAATAGCTGAGTATACACAGCAACTTCCTCAAGTACAGCCTGTGTCAAGACAAAGATTTTAAACATAAGTCAAGTTTAGTTCCACACTGTGCTACAGGTTGATTGAAATACATATATGCTAACAAAATTCTGTATCCATACATAGCATTTCCCTACTGAATTTCATCAGGAAATCAAATATGAAATCCCACAGAGAATATACTCTAGGCCACTTCATTTAGGAAGTATGGGTAAAAGAATGTGAAGCACTGTGGAATCTCTCCACCCAGGAGCTGTGTCAGGGTCACATACACAAGACTGAGAATGCAGGCAAAGCCACATGTACTACAGCCCTGGAGTGTGTAAGCATGGAGCAGCAGCTAGAGTCGCCACTCAGAACTGTCATAGGTCTTTGTATCTTTTCTTCACTGCCTCCACAGGGCATTCCTCCTCAGTAGAAGACTCTGACCTCATATTGGAAGTTCCCAGAGCCTTGTACCTTTCACCCTTTTGACTTATTAGTTATGAAAGGGCTTAGCAAAACATAGGGTGCAAAACAATAAACACATACAACTCTGTTTCATTTGTTCTTCCTAATCTTAAATGCTTTTAAAAATGTAAGCCAAGTGTGAGAGGACATGCCATGATTGCAAGTGACACACACTGGAATGATCTTGTGTTTGAAACAGACACATTTCTTAGTCTATCAACCTATGTAACAAAAAATTATTTACATAAGCATAGTAAGACATGTCCATATATATGCAGCATACTGTATATAATATGCTGAATGCCCCAAAGTCATAAAAATGAATCACAGATGCCTAACTGGTAGTAGCTCAGGACTTAAAGACACATCTTGCAGATGTGAACTCTGACTGCAACCTTTTCCAAGCTAAGAGTCCTTAGGAAACTTAACTTTCGTTTCTTTCCTTGACTTTTTTCCACATAGAATTTCTGTGGTTTTATAGATTAAGAAGGAAAATATATTTAAAATGAAAGGCACTATGAAAGTCATATAATATTGCTCTTGTATCCTCTTTAGAATGAGGCCAAAAAATTACTGTCCACCTGGAATATCTGACAAGTTTAGAGGCATCACACATTCATCAGGAAGATAGAGTATAACAAGTAACAGGTTGGGAACAAAAGCAAGGCCTGGCTATTACCAGCATAGTGACGGACCTCTGCCAGACAAGTAGGGTATGGAGATTGATTGGTAAATTACAGAACAGGCCTTGAATAAGAAGTTTTCCATTATAAGCTGGAGAACCACACAATCCACTTCACTGAGAGTATGCACGAACATTGTCTTAGTCTGCTTAGATTGCTATTATAACTAACAGCAATGGTCATTTGTTTCATAAAAGTCTGAGTCTGGAAGGCCAAGATCAATGTAGGAGTATGGCTGGAGTCTGGTGAGAGCTCTCCTCTAGTTTGTAAACTGCCAGGTTTTAGCTGATTCCTCACATCCTGGATTGGGACTATCTTTTGGCAGATCCTTTTTTATCTCTTGTCAAACCAACTTAAACATGCCTGATCTTGTTTGGGAACCATTTTATTGAAGCACTGGTCCTAACATGAGAGTAGAAATGCCGTGAACTTAGCACTTCCTAAAGCTCCCATCTCTAGTACCATGTCCTTGGAGAATGAGAAGACATGGCTATTATAATAACAGCCATTGGAGTAAGCCCGAGTTTGATGGCACCATCTCCTCTCACATATACACCAGAACCTTGTCTGATATGACAAGACAATCAACGGTAGGCCAGCTAACGGAGCCTATAGTTATAGTTAGGCTCCAAGAGCTTAACCCGATGTAGTGGATTGATTAGCTTGGAAGGGTAGATGCTCCCGTAGATAAGGCTATCCCTCTCTATGTGTGTTCACCAGCTTCCGTGCACTTTACATTATTATCGTAGAGAATGTAAATCATAATATTTTCATAGTATTCAAATTTATTTTTCTCACCACGGGGAGGATCAAATAAGAAAAGTAAATCTGTGAAAATGTTTACCAAAGCAGAGGAGACAATGCAAGCGACGACCATCCTCAACTTGCTTCTCTTTCTTCTTCCTGATTGTAGCATTGTAACTACATAAAAAAGGAGAATGCAAAGTAAGAGCAAGAGAGAAGGGGAGAGAGAGAGAGAGAGAGAGAAAGAGAGAGAGAGAGAGAGAGGGAGAGAGAGAGAGAGAGAGAGAGAGAGAGAGAGAGAGAGAGAGAGAGGATGCCCCTAATCCAACAACTGAACAACTAGGAGGCTGAGGCAGGAAGCCCATGAGTTAGAGGACAGCCTCCAACACACTGAGATCTTGTCTTAAAACGGGGCAAAAGGAGTGGAAGTGACTCCATTTCCACAAGATTACATACCCATTTACTTTCCCAGAAACCGTAAAAGCTATAGAGCAGCCGTCCCAATAAACCACGGGTCACAGTTGGGCCATATCTGAAACTGCTCATGAGACAGCACATTTAGGACTCAGCTACTACCCAGCTGACTTCTGTTTCATTCTCTGTTTCTGTACAGAAAAGTTGTTAATAAAAGAACTTTCATGACACTTAGCTATTTTCATCATAAGCAAACAACAAAGGATGGGACCAGGACTATAGCTCAGGGTAGAACACTTGCCTTGTATATTCAAGGCATTGGGTTTTATCCCCAGAAATACCAAAAAAATTATGATTAAAGAGGAATTTCTACAGGTCCACAGAGCAGACAGAGTGGAGAGACTATCCTTTTGGTAGAATTCATGTAGAACTATCCCCATCTAAATCATCATTCTCAGGTATGAAGCACAGTAATGATTTCTGTCTTTTCGACAAGCCTGCAGGTGAATGTATACACTTAGCATATTGTATATATTATCACACATAGGCAGCATGGTATGTTATTATAGCATACAACATATACTAGGAAATTATATGCTAGAATTTTGCATAATATCCATATATATATATATATATATATATATATATATATATATATATTGATTTCCTCACAACAAAACAAAACACCTTATTTTTCTTATTTCTTGAGTGTATGGGTATATACGAGTGTAAGTACATGTGTGTATGACAGTGCTCATCACATATGTATGCACACATGTGAAAGCGAAAAGAAAGTCTTGGTTGTCATCTTCAAGAATGTACCCACCTCACTTGAGTCAGGACCTCTAACTGGCCTGAAACTCACCAATTAGGCCAGCCTGATTGGCCAGCAAGCCCTTGCCATCCTCTTTGTTGACATCTTAAATTAACAATCACATGCCACCACATCTGGCATTTCTACATGGGTTCTAGGGATCAAATTCATGTCCTTCTCAGACTGACTGAGCCTCCAACCACCCCCTCACAGACATTTTATTTTCTTAGCAAATATAATAGATACAAAAGATTTGTTGAAAACCATCCCAATTATCTTTTACAGTTTATGTATTCATATATATCAAACTTACCAAAGAAAATAATACATATTTTTATTTTGTTTGCTTTTTTTAAACTTGAAGCACTGAATATATGCATATTACTGTTTTTGTTTATGAACAGAGGCTGGTCTTGAATTTACAGCATTTCTCTTCCCTCACCCTTCTTAGTGCTGAGACTAGAGATATGAACCACAATGTCTAACTAATAACATGTTTTTGAAGATTACTCCCTTCGTGCCATTTTCCCCTATGATGAGAAGGTAATTATTCTGATAATAGCCAGCCCCAGAGTTGAACTCACCCCTGTGACAGTGGCATTTCTGTGCACCTGTGTCAGGCAAAATGGAAAAGCTGGAGATACCAATGGGGAAGCAGCTCATGTGCAGTCTTTGTCCCGATAGATGGGGATGTTCTGGGAGTTAGAAAACAGTGGCACAAACTGAAGTATAAATGCAGATAATCTTGGTGCTGTAACTGATAAGAACAGGTGATAGGAAGAGGGTTCTCTGTTGTCAAGGCCTTATCTGAAAGTGGAAGTGACACTTGATCTGACATGTGCAGGGTGGTTGGGGTTAGCTAGGTAGGAGCAAGCTGGAAATAAAGCATTGAGCTGTAAGAAACACCATTCAATAGAGGGGCTCATGACACATCCTAACTCAGAGGAGATGATAACCTGACCACTAAATATCTTTGGAAACCCAAAAAGTGACCAGAGACAATGGGTGCTCCAGGGCACAAGTTTCAAAAGGAGACTGAAATCTCCTGATATCTTACAGGTCATGTTTTTCAGAAGCCTGTAAAATTTTCTCTCTCTCTCTCTCTCTCTCTCTCTCTCTCTCTCTCTCTCTCTCTCTCTCTCTCTCTCTCCCCCCTCTC
>NW_021604604.1:13683349-13687055 GCF_004785775.1 Grammomys surdaster | reverse complement strand
TCCCTCTTCCTCTCTCTCTCCCCTCCCCACAAAGGCCAATGCTGTATGTCCTCTGGTTTACTAGCCATCATAATTTTTAAAATGAGAATCTCTCTCTCTCACCTAGTGCTAGCTGATAGTTGGCTAGACTGAGTGGCCAGTGCACGCTGAGGCATCCCCTGCCTTTGAGCCCACAGGATTGTAGACGTGTGGCACTGTGTCCAGCTTCTTTAGATGAGTGATGGAGATCTGAACTTGGGTCTTCATGCTTCACCAGGCACTACCCATTAAGCTATCTCCCAGGTCCTGACTCCAGCTTTTACCCTGGATCGGAGAGACTAATTCCTAAGCAATCATAATAACACATATTGAGGACTAGAATGGCATCTTGACCATTTCTCCGATTTCACAAATGTTTGCTTCCCGTTTAGGGGAGACTGGTCTTATTGTTCTAGAAACAGCAGAACCCTAAATGTTTAAATGCTGACATTTCAGAAGAAGATTCACCTCTACCTTTAACTGAGAATATCAACCCCACTGGACATGTGGCATCCCCAGATAAAGGATTGATTCCTTTGGCTTCAGGCTTTGTACCTATTAATATGCTAAGAGGACTCTAAGCAGTAGCATACAAAATCTGTAGATTATACCTCACTGTGAATTAATCATTGAATCCTCTCATGGGAAGAGGTTTAATTCTAGGAGAGACAAAATGAGAGAGCAGTGTGGGAGAGCTGATCCTGGACAGTGAGAGGCTCTGTAGAGAAGGGAAGCAGCTCACACTGTCCACTGCCCTTCATTCATCGTCTCCCCCTGGTGTGGGGCTTGCGGCATGGAACTCCCAAACACCAACTGTTGGCTTCATTACTTCTTCTGCTAGGCTTGAACTCAATGACTCACCCATGGCATCACTTTATCTTACTGTAAAACCTAAGCTTGGGGCTAGGTAATTTAGTACAGTGGTAAAATATTTGTTTCCTATGTGCAACGCCCTAGATTCTATTCCCAGCAGGGGAAAAAAAATGAAGTCAACCAGTTCATTTATTCATTCAACTATAGGTACTCATAGAAACTAAAGCAGAAATCCATTCTCATTGGAATAAAAGGCCAGCTCTTGGTGGTTAAAGGCTCAGCCAGAGGCAATATACAAAGGCAATATAGGCAGGCTGCAGGGAGTGCCAGTGTATGAGGCAAGTGCTACCTTCTGTGAGCCAGCAGCCCAAGCCAGCACCAAATGCCTTCCCAAGCTGCTAGGAAGGATTAAATCTCAGGAACTCCAACAGAGAAAAATGCAAATATTCCCAGGAACAGGGGCAAATAGGAGCCTGTGTTCCAAATGTCAATTATTAGAAGTCTCCAGAGCCTGGTTAAAAATAGATACGCAGGTTTCTTTGTTCACTTGTTGGAAAGGGTCATCCTATCATATCAGATTCCCATCAACCTCTTATCACCCAAGAGCCGAGTTGTCAACCATTTGCAATCAGAAGTTTCGGTTATCCCGTTGTCACGGCACCCAAATTAGCATAGAGCCTTTCAATTATTTCCAAATGCCACAGTTTGCAGATTTCCATTGAATGTGCACAAGATTAGACACAAAAGAAGCTAAAGATACATAAGCATCGAAGTGACCTGGCTTAGTGTTTTCCCAAGTAGCCTACTCCTGTGTGTTTGTGCCAGAGCACAGAGGAGAGGGACAGGACTGGGAATGGTCCCAGTTGCCAGCAGGCAGGTTTCCCCAGCCAAGAAGCAGCATGGGTTGAGGACAAAGAGAAGTTACATCCTTTTCCTCTGTTTCTGCTGCCACCCCTGCCTTTAGAAAGTTCTCCAAACTCTAACATTTCTCTTTGCTGTGCTCAAGAAATAATATACAAGGGAAGAAGGTTTAGTCTGAATGACTCATGGACATCTCCTGCTAAAGTACTTCAGCTTGCAGTAGGCTCCAAACTAGACCTCCTAACTGAAGGAGCTGTAGTGCTGATATTCTTAAACAGCAAACCCTCTAAAAGTCAGTTGGATTTGATTATAGTATTTGGTGCTTGGTTTTTTAAGGGGAACAATGGATTTGCTTTCCTAATTAGTTTTAGGCTAAGCTAGTATTAAACTTGTTTTCTGTGAACCCTGCCTGGCTGGAAACAAAACAATGCAGAAGAGGAACAGAAGACAAAGGGAGGAACCAAATATACCTATGGCTACCAAAAACCAAGAGAAAGAGAATACAGACACAAAATAAACAATTTTAAAAACATCCAATATCGATTTGATTTTAGACAGAAGGATGCTGGTATGCTGTGTGTGGGGGGGTGTCTGTGTGTCTGTGTGTCTGTGTGTTTCTGTGTAGAGACTTGGGTAAGCATCATGTATATCCCTTTGTTGTATTACTCTCTACTTTGGGTTTTGAAACATAACCTTTTACTGAACCCAGGTTGACTGGTTGGGCAAGATTTCAGGAATCTTCCTGTATCAGCCTTCCTAGTGCTGAGACCACAGGGTGTGACATTTAAGGGGTTTCTGGGAATCCACACCCAGGTTCTCATGGTAGTTAAGCAAGCCCTTATTGACTGTGGCATCTCCCCAGCTGTAACTTCTCAGCAGACATTTTCTTCTCACTAGATTGGTCCTTGTATCTTTTTGTCTGTATCTGTGATCTAATCTAGTATGTCTCCTCCTTCACCTCAATCCAAACCACTTCATCCATAACCCAAGATACTGGGACATCTTAACCAAGCCGTTGATGTCTCTTCAGTATTTGCTTCTCTAAACAGGCAATTTTCTTAAGAATTAATCTTAAGAGAAATCAAATCTATTTCTATTGACAGAACCCCATTAGAACTTGGGTGTTCTAGGGACTGGGTTATTATTTGGCCGGTGTATGCTAAACACAAGAAAGCTTCTTGTTTATTTGCCAGTACAGGCAAGGTGGTTTATGTAATATCAGCATTGGGATAGTTGACACGGGGAGATCAGAAGTTCAAGGTCATCCTCTGCTATATAGGGAGTTTGAGAGCAGCTTGGAGTACATGAAATCCTATCTAAGAAAGGGGGCTGAGAGATGACTCAGTGGGTAAAGGCTGAGTTTAATCTTTGTAACCCACATAACAGAAGAAATTGTCCACTGACTTCCACAGTGGAGATGCTGTGTCAAGCATGCACACAGAATCAGTGTCACTGAGCTACATTCCCAGCTCACACTTCTCTCTGATGTAAACATTATTTATCTGGCCTTTTCCCCCATGATAGTGGCCATCCTCCAAATGGGTAAAAGTCAAAGGTCCTCCAAAGCTAACTCTGTTAAGAATCACTTATAGGGTTTAGGTCAAGGGGCCAAGATGCTTCAGCAATCCTGCCGTCTCCGTTGGGTCCCAGTTGGATTGCTTTAGAGTCGGGAACCAGTGAAATGCAGTGTTCTCTAATTGCTCTACATATGACCTAGATTCCCCAAAGAATAACAAATGACTACCTTGTGGTTCTTTCTCTTGCTCAGAATACATCCAAACTCATCGTATGAGTGAGTCCGGTCAATTACAGCAACCGTCGCAAGTACTTTTCTTGCCCGGTTACTATAGATGAGGAATCCTAAGTAGTGGGGCCTTAAGCAATGTCAAAGCACCACATGGCTAGTCAGTCGTGGAAGAGTTGAAAGCTAGGAGTGCTGATTGAAAGGCATGAGCATTCTTCACCTCCTAGTCTGATCAAACCGACACCTACCACATCCACACTCATTCCTCCG
>NW_021604604.1:13655849-13678349 GCF_004785775.1 Grammomys surdaster | reverse complement strand
AAACCCAACACATTTAGACAAAACAAACAGAAGAACAAAGATTATATTTAAGTTGAGAAAAACCGACCCTGTTATTATGTTATTATTTACCTTGACCCTTCCAAATACACACGCACACACACACACACACACACACACACACATTCATTCACTCACAGACTATATTTTTTTATGTGAGAAAATGAAGCCACCATTATAAAAACTGTAGAAGCAAAGGCTATTTCTGGCTCGTGCTCTTTGAGCCGCCTGCCCTTGCAAGGTGTTATGTGTGCAATATGTGCTTCATAAATACTCAGATATGGGAAGGATGACGGTGACAACAACCTTTGCCAAATGCCAATTACAGGACATCCAGTCAAGGCTTCATGGGTCAATACATCAGCAGAAAGGAAGCAGCAAATGGAATTAAAATAATGTATCTGTTTGTTCATTGTTAATGGCTGCTATGAATTTGAATTAGGCCAGTAATTGCTTCCCTGATATGAGAGCAAAATGCCAAGGTAAAGACTGTAATTAACATTCTGAAAGAATGGAAGCCACGGGTGCGGGACTTCTCTGAAAAGAATTCTCCATCCTCTTTTCCCTTAGCAACCCCTTTCTAATTTCCTAGCAAATTTTGATTTCCAAACTCTCAATCTCATTGGTTTTGCTGTTGGTGGTGATCTCCATCTTTCTTCCTCTAATTCTGGTTTGAACCAGTGCTTGGAAGCTTGAGATTGCCCTGTTTTACAAATGAAAAGTTAGTACCCGTCAGTAACTTTCCACCGAGCATACACATATGGGAGTCTTGATGAGCACACAGCCAAAGGCCTCTGAGGTGCTCAGTTTTAAAGTAATTCTAATTGTCGAGGCTACTGTGTGGCAAGGGGGAAATGAGAATGTGTCGCTTCAGCACTTCTTGTCATTATTTGACAAGAGGTGGGCAGGGTAGTGGCTCAAGCTCTTCATAGTGGAGGAAATCAGCTGACTTGGTTCCATCCTTAAGAAATGATGGTAATTGTGATAAATCTTAAATAAGAAACACTTAGTTTTCTCAAATATTCCCAGTTTATGTTCTTCCTCTTTCCCTGGCTAGGTCTGTGATCCAGGAGCATCCTCTACTTCTGTAGCACCTAATCTATATAAAAATCTACCTCTCCAGGAGAAACAGACCCCTTGGTGTTGGGTAACAAAAGCAAGAATATTCATTTTATCTATTCCCTTCCTGGTGGCCCTTTGCTCTTTTCTTGGTCATCTGAGCCCAGAGAGATGCTTTTAACTCATAAATAAAAGAGTCTTAACCACCAAGTTTGCACAATAACACTATGCCTACATTTTACTTTACAAAAACTAGATTTTTCTTCCTTTTTTCTCTCTTCTTATTCACTTTCCTTCCTTTTTTAACCTCTTCTTTCTGTCTCTCCCCTTTTGCCCTCTTTGAGGTAGAGTCAGGGCCTTACTATGAACACCTTGGACTCAAAATCCTCCTACTTCAGTCTCTCCAGTGCGAAAGCAATAAGCAAAGACCACCAAATTCATCTGAAAAATGTTTTAAGAGTCAAATATAAGACCAGTTTTCATTACAAAGGCATGGGATCCAAACTTAATACAAAAAAAGAAACTGCATTTCTTAAATTGAAATTTGTAGGTAGGCTGTTGCAATAATAAAGTCATTACCATCGTAAAGTGGAGGTAAGAAGACAGTTTTGTAGAAAGAGATCCATCATTTGAGAATAGTTGGTGTCCATATAAAAATATCCTAAGAGTAAGATTTTATGTTGCTAAGTAAAAATGATTAATTATAGACAATTAGTTCCATTGGTGAATGTGGCTTATTCGAAAAATATATATTCAACAATATGTCCTTATTTGTACTGCATTTTTCAAAGCATTACGGAATGTAACTGAAGAATATATTTGATCTGATATTATGATTAAGGAACAAATTGTTTAGATGAAAATCAATTGCTCCAGGTACCCATGACCTGGTGAGCTTGATATTCGATTGTTTTTCATTTTTTGTTCCTCTCTTGGAATGACTGTAAAATGGCCTACTTTGTCTCAGCAGCAGTAGGGGTTCCATCTGCAGAATCAGCGACATGCAGAAACTTCATGAGAGATGCTAAGATGAATTAATGGAGCCACTGGAAGGCTGGGAGCGTTTCTGTGCACCCCTAATAGAATCCAATCCTTACTTTCTTTTTGCTAAAGTGAAACAAATGCCATAAAACTGAAACATCAACATTGGTTGTATAGATGTAATGGAAAAGAATAAACCAACCTGATCATGCTCCTTACCCATTTTAGAGTGAATATGAAGACTGGAATTGACCATGCCTCTGGAAGGCAATGTATGAACCTCACCCATTCAACACTGCTTTTGAAGTGAAAGAATTCTGTTCCCGGGGGCAGGAATAGCCTGCATACTGTGTGGTGGTTTACAGCATCCTTAGCCACCCACAGCTATAGCCTCTCCTCATTAGGAAACAAGGTGGTGCTTTGTTTTGTTTTGTTTGTCTCTAGATATTACCCAGTGTCCCCCAGGGAGGCAAAATCACTTTCATACCCATTGAGAAGCATTACTTTCTGTGGGCACCTAAGGCACAGCAACTTGGGTGAGATGTGATAGGCTGTGAAATAATACTGGTCTCAGACTTTTCTTTCTGACTCACAGTTATATTAAAAGTCTTGTTTGGCATTGAAAGTTCACTCCCAAGCTTCCCAAGCATAGATGACCTGGAGCAATGGTCCCAATTTACACATTGTGGGTTTACATATAAGGACTAACTACACGGTTCATAAGAATAGAGGAAGGGGAAGGGAATGTGTAGACCCTATTACTGCTTTATGCCAAACTGCTTACTTCTGGATTGATAAGGAATAGACTCGTGGGGGTGGGGGGGGAGTACAAATAACCCCAACGTAACATATATGTATATGTATATTATAGGTTTACAAAATGTTTTGAGGAGATTTTATGGGTTTTGTTTAGATAGATAGATAGATAGATAGATAGATAGATAGATAGATAGATAGTAGATAGATAGATAGATGATAGATAGATAGATAGATAGTAGATAGATAGATAGATAGATAGTAGATAGATAGTAGATAGATAGATAGATAGATAGATGATAGATAGATGATAGATAGATAGGTAGATAGATAGATAGATAGATAGATAGATAGATAGATAGATAGATAGATAGATGATAGATAGATAGATAGATAAATAGATAGATGATAGATAGATGATAGATAGGTAGATAGATAGATAGATAGATAGATAGATAGATAGATAGATGATGATAGATAGATAGATAGATAAATAGATAGATGATAGATAGAGAGAGAGAGAGATAGATAGATGATAGATAGATGATTGATAGATAGATATAGATAGATAGATAGATAGATAGATAGATAGATAGATAGATATCACTGCAGCTGGCTTACATTAGACAACAGGCATCTTTGGTGGGTTTCTTCTATTGATTAGATAGCATATATAAACTGTTACCTCTACCTGTAGTGTAGAGGAAACTCATTTAGTAGTCCTGCTGTCTAATGAGTTACTCATCCTCACCTCCCTTTGCAACAGCAGTAGCTATGCCGAGAATAAGATGACCCTGAATTTTCTTTCAGTGATAACGATTTATGACTCAATCAGGTGAACTCCTCCTTTGAGACAGCTCCAAATCCTTGGATGGATTGCAATTCTATTTCCATAGAACTGAGAACCTCTAAAAGTCAGTAATTTCAGAATTTTTATACAGTTTAATCACGGGCAGCGAAATACTCCAAGAAAGCATGTGTCAAAGCTTTTGGGGCCGTGGCATACATTTAAGAGAATAGGTTATGTTTAGACAGTGACCATAAATGTAACCCCTTAAGATATCCAACATCTTTTGGCCATTAGGAAATATGAAATTTCCCCCAAGAATAGCTCTTCAAATTGAGACGACTTTCTAAAGCTAATCCTTCTTTAACTTTTACACAATTATCATTCTGTTTGGAATGACTTCGCTGTTGCCAACCTCATCAGCATTAGCCTCTGTAAAAGAAATTTTGTCTGGAAAAAGTAAAGAAAGCACGTAGTATAATTGCTAATATTGACCCAGAATACAAGACAGGATGGTGGCTGAATTATAACTAATTAGAAAAAGGCCGTCAGAATTATGGAGTTCTCATAGGGAAACATGTTCAGCTTCAAGAGGAAACTGTGAACTAGGAAAAAAAAATACCACAGGCTCATCTTTGCATCTTCCCACAGTTTGGCAATTAAATGAGATTCACACCAATTGAGATCAAGGGTGCCCATGGAATGACACAATAAACGAAGGTTATATATGCCCCTGTGTCGCTTTGACATAATTACAATCATCTCTGTGATAAGAAAGATGGGGGATTTTTGATGGATTCCTTATACGGGATATCTTTTCATCATAGGGATAATAACATCTACCAAATATTAAAATAGAGATGTCCCACTACTTCCTTTGGCATATGCATGCCTACAATTTAATTGACAGATAATTGTATTGGCAGATCTACAAGGTACTGTCTGTCAGCTCAGCACCTCAAGCAGGCATACACATTTAAGAAGTCTTTTTCCTTTAAATCAAAATCTAATTTACTGCAAATAGTTCCTATTACTGGGATTTTACAGACTTACAAAAGACCCATCATTGGATGACTTAAGAGAGAGCTCTTTATTTCCTTTAATGTGTTTATACGTGTGTATGGTGGGGCATGTGCTGTAAGGTGTATGTTAGAGATGTGGTCAATGTTTGGGGCGGGAGATGTTCCTGTTCACATGGATATTTGGGACTTCATGTGTCCTCACATGCATGCAGAGCCCCAAAGTTGAGGTCTGGAGTCTTTCTCCATAACTCTCAAATTACTGAGACAGGGTCTCTCAGTAAATCAGGAGAGTGTCAATTCTGTTTTATTTGGGTAGCCAGTTTGCTCTAGAAATCCCCGTCTCCACTTCCTGTGTCATGGGATGAGTCAACTACCATCCCTGCTCAGCTTTTACATGGGTTCTGGGGATCTGAACGCTAGGCCTACTTGTATGTCAAGTGTTGTCACCACTGAGCCACCTCTCAGCCCTACTTCAATTTTTTTTAAGTGTTTTGTTAGAGATTATTATTGGAACTGGATACCAGAAAGAATAAGCTTTAAAGTTCAAGTTCTGGAAGCCATTGCCAATTGAAGAGCTATCAGAAATAAAAATAAAACATCTCTGAGATCACTAAGCAAGTCAATAGTGAGTCAGTTAATATTTTTCAGAACTTTGTGGATCATTTTAAAGAATAAAACCATGATATAAAGCAGGATATTGGCAGTTAATGTAGTTCATCGAAAGCCATGAAGCCATGAAAACGGACTGTTAGCTTTTCCAGTAGCTGGGGGGAAATAATCCAGTTCTGAGGTGGGGAGATGGCTCATTGGGTAAAAGCACTTGGCTCATGACCTGAGTTTTGGTGCCCTGAAGGAACATAGAAACAGGTCGCAATAAGGCAGGTGTCTGTAATCTTAGCAGCCCTGACTGGGAAAACAGAAGACAGACAAAAGAGACAGAAGCCTTTGGGCCATCTAGTAAGACTAAGACTAAGCCACAAAGAAACATACTCATGAGCACATACAAATATCCCATATCATAGAGTGACTGAAAATGTCTTTCTCAAGCTTCATTTTTCTATGACTTTACAGTTGAAATATACAATCATGGTCATATTTCTTTTGGCCAGTCTGTCAGAAGACATGGCCTGTTCAAATGGTATAAATCATTGTAGAGCTGTCTATGAAATTAAAGTGACCTGATACACTGCCCTAATTCTCTTAGTTAAAAGTTAGTTTTGCTCCCATTATGTAACCATCCATTTTCCCATCTGTACAATGGAACAGGATAACTAACTATTTACTTATATAATTCTTACAAGGATAACAGGAGATCAGGCATCTGAAAACCCTATGAGAAGCACACATAGCTATATACAACTTCCAGAAATGCTGGTGTTTAACACTAGCACACAATTTCCACTTATAAGTAGCATGGTTAGGAATACATGACATGATGTCCATGAAATATTGAAATGTTTTTATGTCTTATTTGGGATAAAGACTTAACAACCTCTGTCATGTGTCTTGTACTGTTCACATTTGATATTGTTCAGATATGATCAAGACAGTTATCATTCCTCAGTGGCTAGTAAGATTTTATTTAAATTGAGATCACATAAAAGGACCACAGATATTTCCAGGTGGTTTTCATTGGAGGATATGATGGTTAATCTTTGTTATCAACCTGATGGGATTTAGACTCACCATAGAAACATATCTCAGAGTGTTTCAAGGAAGGTTTAACTCAAGAGGAAAGACCCACTGTGACTGTGGGCATCACCACCCCATGAGCTATAGAGTTATACCCTGGGTAGAACAAGAAAGAGCAAGTTTAATACTGGCATTCCTCACCCTCTGCTTCCTGACTCCAGATGTAATGTGACCACTGCCATGCATACTTTCCCTCCCATGGCAGACTCTTACTTCAAACTATGAGTCAAAGAAAGCCTTGCTCACATTGTTTCTGATGAGCATTTTGTTACAGCAACAAGAGAAATAACTAACGCAGTGTTGCACAGACGTGATCATGAGTCAACTTCCTCACATCAGCATTCAAAGGCTGGTAGGATTCCGTCTGAAGACTCAGGTCAGATAATTCTTGGAAACTTTAAAAAATAATCCACATTATATTAAAAAGTATTGAAAGCAATCATTTAGAAATTAGCTTATTTCATTTGTTGAAATGTAACTACAAAACTGAGTTAGTGCTACCTACAGTTCGTGTCCAAGCTTTCCAGGCTGTATCCATTCTAACCCCAGGGACTCACCATGACTTAGCCTCAGAAGGAAAAACAATCTGTTGCAACCCCAGCATCAGCCAAGACTGCTTGAACATTTCCTCTTCACCATAACAGGCTTTGTGGTTATTTTTTATCACCATGCCCAAAGTGTGTGCCCAAATTTTATAGCCCAGGAGCTCTAATTGAGCCTAACATACCTAATCAATACAGTAAAAGGCTCCCATGAGTTAATAAAGTGATAGATCTCAAATGTCTAGCAGTTGAGGGTGCTCACAGGGGCCTGTGAATCACAGTTTTTATCAGGGACTCGGTGGGATCATAATGTGTTCTTTCAATCTCTACAAAGACAGTAGCGGGGAAACTATTTTATAGATTTCTTGGTAATCTGAGCTGATACTCTACCTGTTACAGGACTTTTTCAATAAAATAGAAACACAGCGGGATAAAAAAGATACAAATGGTGATTTTTATAGCAGTCAATAAAACCATGACTCTTATAGTAATGGAAAATTTGTTCATGAATTGTGAAGTATCCGTGGCTCAGTTGGTGTGGTAATAAAATAATTTGTGCCTTGCCACTGGAACTTTCTTTAACGTGCTAGCGTGTATGTTTAATTTACCAGTCTCTCTTCTCCTTGGAGGAGAAGTATCTCTAAAGGCTGTGAAACTTATTAAGAAAATAATGTATCTTAGTCAAATACCGACACCTAATCAAAACAACCTCCTGAATGGCTTTTTAAACTACTTCATAGGCCATTACTTTTATTCATAAAGGAATTTTTCAAACCATTATGTGAAAAAATAAATTTATATTTAGTTCTCTCATAAAAAATGGAGATGGAACAATTTGTGTATAAAATAGTTAACCTCCTGTTTCCTGAACAAAGGAGACGTGGCTTTTCTCTTAGTGGTTATGTCATGAGCTGACCTACAGGAAATAAAACTCACCAGGAAAAAGAGAACAGTGTGTCAATATTCTATGGGATTATTTAAATGGGCAAAAAGTAAGCACCAGAAATGTAAGCAGGAGACAGCAGAAGGGAGAGACCAGGAACCGTCAGACTGATGCTCTACTTCACCTGGAAATATCTCTTTTTCATCAACTTTGTTTTCAAATCCTCACAAAGAGGAATACTGTTCTCCAAATGTCTGTTAGTGTCTTTGTGAATATTTATTCCCTAGGGTAACTTTTTTCACCCCACTTTACCCCAATGTTCCTCAATTATAATAAATAATTAAAATAACAACAGAATCCTACCTCCAGGTGAGATTATATTGTCAAATTCATGAACTATAATTTTCTACTTGATGACAAGATATATTCATTTAAATTGTATAACTTCATATTTGGAGTTGAAAACAAAGAGAAAAGATAATTATTATCTCTGAACTACAGAAAATGAAATCTTGAAGGGAAAAGTTATCTGTAAACGGTTTCTGGTTCAACCACCAATCCAAGTTTTTCTGTTGCCAAAAGTTTGAACCAACACATCCAAGAGCCATATGTTATTGTGAATTGTTGTCATAATCTCTTTGAGGGTCATTATAATCAACTCCTGTGAGGCCATTTTATAAGAAAATATTTTGTCTTGCATCTTTGGAGGTTTTAATTCAGTTTGGTCATCTCCAGTGCTCGTAGGTCTGTTGTGAGGGACCTGTGGAGTGGAGGCTATGTCAAAGTTACCTCCCCACATCCCCAGTTCTGTGATCAGAACGCAAGAGTCAGAGAGAAAAAAACCATATGATCTCAATGACCCGGAGATCTCTCTCACACTAAACCCTGTCTCTTAAATTCCCCAACACCACCTCTCAATAGTGAAGATCTGAATAAAAATGAAGAACTCTTTGGAAGACACTTAATATCCAAGCTACAGGAATACTGACTTCTTTTCAGAAAGCAAAGAAACACTATGACTATCCCTGAGGAGACATGAACAAGCAGAAATTCATCCAGAGAGAACCCTGACAACAGACCAAAGGAACGGATCTATCCAAGCTCAGCTTTAAAAAGCCAAGGAGTTTATCGGGATTAGTACAGGAACATGAGTGAGGGGCATCACCACAAAGCCAAAGCCTTCCCCAGAAGGAATGACTCACAATAGCTGCATCTCTAAGCTTCCTGCACATCTTTTAGGCAGTTTGGCCTTTCCCTTTCCAGAAATGTATTGCTACTTTTATCACCTTGCAGAACAGAACATTACAACTCGCTGAGCTTGTGGCTTTCATTGGTTTCCTGAGCCTTGTATGTTCAGTTAGCTTCCTGAATTTTGTGTGTCTCCCTCCTCTCTCTAGTGAGCATATGTCAATTCAAAGAGAGACCACACAAGACCCAGAGCTTTTTTGTCACCTTGAAAGAATAGCTGACAAGAGGCAAGTTAAAGGAGCAACTGTTTCTTTCAGCTTGTGGTTAGAGGGATAGAGTCCTTCAGATGGGAAAGACATGGCTACATTCAGTCTGGATTCTTCACATGCTCACATTCTCCAGTGTGAGGAGGCAGAGAGAATGAGAACCATAGGTAGGGTGTAATTGTCAAGACCTGAGTCTAGTAACAGACCTTCTCTAACCAGGTTCCACCTCCTCAAATAGTCTTACTAGCTGAAAACCAAGAATTCATGTTTCACATCCAAACTGTAACAACTAGCAAATTTACACAGAGGGCACATCTGTTTTTTCCATTCCTTTTGATGTCTCCCATGTAAACTAGGAAATTCTTGCCAACCACTTGTGAGTGATAGGAAAGCCATGCTCACCCAGCTCTAAAGATCACAATGATACCTCCAACAATGGCCTTGTGCTGTGTAGTGCTAATCAGTAGCATAGTCCTATGAGGCTCTTCTGCCCATCTCTCTTGGCATTTCCCCACATTGTGTGGGGCTAGGCAGTGTGGTTTATTGCTCAGAGCCAGCAGGAGAGGATAACTTCAGAGTCTTGTATTCCAGTTTATAGTGTCTGCAGGACCCTAAAGAGTTGATGGGAACAGTTCTTCTTATTTTGTTTGTACAACTAACACACTGTGGGTAGTACAGAACATTTTACTTAAGGCACACAGTCGTACAGAAAGTCAGTGGCTTCCTGCTCAGGGGAACAAGTTGATTTTGTTCATTCATTTGTCCTCGAGTCATTTAAAGAAAAATATAAAACATGTGTTTTCAAGAGTTACCACCTTTTTGCTAGCTAGTTTTCTTTAACTGTGGCCACAATACCTAGAAACAAACACAAAGGGGATGGGGGACTTGGTTTGGTTCCTAGTTTCAGAGGTTAATCCACTGTAGTGGGGAGAGTTTGGCAGAGCAGATCACATCCTGACAGATGGAAAACAGAATAGAGCAGGAAACAGGAAGGAGCCCCAGGCCTGGATTGAACCCCCATGGGTGGTAGGCTTCTAGAGTTCCACCTCCTAATAGTTTATTCAAATTTTGAATCGTTCAGTAAATTAAACCATTAGGACTCATATCTAATCTTCTCTGGGAACACCCTGGAAGGTACACTTGGAACTAGGCTAATCTTCCTTAGGTGTGTCTCAATCCAGTCCAGTTAACATTCAAGGTCAAACATTGATATTTCTGCTGAAGACTGAGCTCCACTGGGGGTCACACTGAAGTCTGCTGAATCCAGAGCAAATTAAGCCACTGACCACAACCTATGCAGGTTTTTGATGACACAGAAGAGGGGTGGCAGAGACCTTGAGAGGAAAGTGGCAGTGAAGCGACTTGATACATCATAGCATGGAGTTTATGTTGACTGAATGATTTTGCTTAAATAGTAGAGAAAGGCAAGAAAGCTAACTCAGTGGGTAAAATACCTGGAGGATACAGAGGAAGACCTAAACTCAGATCTCCAGAATCCACAGAGAAAGCAATGAATGGCAGAATACTCCTATAACCCCAGCACTGAGAGCAAAGTAAGTACACAAGTGGATCCCTGAAGCATATTGGCTGGCCAGCCTGACTGAATCCACAGGCTTCAGCATCAATGAGAGACCTTGTGTCAAAAAATAAGATGTGGAGAACAGTGAGGAAAGATTTAATGTTGGCCTCCGACCTGCACATGTACATATGTGCAGACACCCACCTGCCTGTGCATTCCCTAACACACATGCAGGCGTACATGAATGCACATACATATCCACAAGCAGATAATTTTGGAGATAATATAAGAATCTTATACCATTTCCTTGAGGTTCACCAATTTAACTTTATGGGATGTACTAAGCACCAGGTCCACAGTTTCTTGTAGACCCAAGTCAACCTGATAAACATTGGTTAACAATGGCTGCCTGCAATCTGGCCAGGCTCCTGCCTGAGCTGAGGTTGCAAACCTAGTTTTACCCTCCCCCTCCACAATTAAATTCAGCACATAATGCATAATAAAATAAGCAGAAATAAAAATCTTAGGATAGCCTGTTGGGGAAAAACAATGAATGCAAATCCTGAAAGTATCATTTACAACCCCACTGGATGCAAAACAAAATGTTCTGCCTGGTAACACAGATTAATAAAATAATTAAGCCGTGTTAGACAGGTAACGGTTTAGTCAATTTAGTGCGGGTAAAGCACTCTTATGCAGCATGCAACTTCTGCTTGGAGACTATAAGCATTTGCATTTTATGAGTTTTTAAAAGCATACCTTATTTTAAATGCAAAACCTTAATGTCACATGCAACCACACTTAAAGGAAAGTTATTTCCATGCCATATTGGGACAGCAGCCAAATGCTGGGTTTGGGCAGAGATTTTCAAATAGGCTGAGGTCAACTTTTAAAAGTAGCCAAATAGATCTAGCTTGAAATATTAATCATTTATTTACCTGTTCCTAATGCATTTTACCCCTGTTAATCTACACTGAAATATCACTTGGAGTTTAATAGCAATCTATACCCAACCATCAAATATTTAGTATCTGTTTAGGAAAAGTAATTGGTAAAACTCAAAGCTACTATTTGTTCTCTTTGATTAATGTTTACCAAGTGGAAGTTTTGGGATAAGATAATGCATCAGTACTTGGTACCTGTTAATGTTCCCTCTCTTGTCAGTAACAACACACCATCATTCACCTGATCGTTTCTTGAAAATAAAGTGTGATTACTTTCTCAAATTAAGCTTCTATAACAAATTTGCATTTGTTTTGGTCCACAGAACTACCAACTTTAAAAATTTCTACTCCATAAACTCAAGATGTACTCACTCCTGTGACACAGTTGCTTCCACTGGTGGCTTGCTAGCCACAGTTGGTTATAGCAAGTTGAGGGTCCAGAAATCAGCCTTCCCCACATAGCTTCCTTGTGATGCCTTGACTTCAGGGCATGGTTTTAATGTCTACAGGAAGTGTACTTTTGAGTATGCACTATGAATTTGGGATCTGAGAAATGAATAAGCCTAAGTTGAGAACCATGAAGGCCACGCCCTCCAATGCAGTGGCCCATATCAGGATCTACTCAAAGCACAGTGGTAGGACTTCTCGAACATTCTCCACTTGTGACCCTTTTTACACAACCCCATGTAATATAGTATATAAAAGAAGTATGCTAATCAAATATTGGTAATAAATCATAAAGAAGTTTTCATGTTTTCTGAGGAATTATTTTATTTTAAAACAATTTCTTGAAATGCATTTGAACTTATTTATTAAAGATTAAAGTATATTAGCATATTAATGAGGTGCATGTGCTGTTTATTTTTAGACAAAGAATGAAATCTTGGCTGAATATTGGATACTGCAGGGAGTAGAGCATCTTTAAAGGTTTTCTGAGTTCATTGATATATTTAACTTACTGTCATTAATTCTGCAAACAGCACTTCACATAAATACCATAGTACAAAATAACGGAGGTATGTTTTGGGCAATTTCAGAAACTATTGGGAATTCTGTTCTATTTCCAAGTCAAAATTCATTTAATTCTCTTCTTCTGAAACTCAAAACAGAAAATGTTTTAAAAATCAAACTTTCTAATGAGAATTGATAGTAGGGAAATATTAAAACTCTGTGTTTTATAACATTAAACTATAATACAGCAAACCTTTTATATACATGAGAAAACCAGGGTTCAAAGCAGACCACAGTCTGGAGTCAGGCCTGAGGAGTTTCAACTAGTACTCACTGATTTCTGTGACAGCAGCCAGTGTTGAGTATGCCTGTGGGACTTTAGAAGGCAGGCTGCATTGACATTCCCAGATACAACATGGCCAAGTGCTATAGAAAACACCTCAGGTCCATCATGTGTCTGACTTGAACTCACTATTGCCAAGATTTTAGCCACCCCTTCTTTCAGTCATGTAGCCTCATACAGGGTTGTAGCCACAGTTTAAGAAGCTACAAGTTAGGGAGAGCATTTTATAAGTAGCAAAAATTACTTTCAGCATATGTTCACTAATATTTCAATGCTTTGAATTGTCCACATTAATATTGTATATTTGAAATAATTAAAGGAGAAGTGTCAGAAGTACCTGCAGGCCCATAAGGATTAATAGAGTCTAAATTATCTTCTTCCGAAGAATAGGTTAATTGAATATAGTTTCCTTAAAACCCAAACCCAAATTGGAAAACTGAAAATAAATGAATTGTTGTTGTTGTTGTTGTTGTTGTTGTTATTGTTGTTGTTGCTGGCAGTGATGCTGGTGGTAGTGGTTGTAATACTGGTGATGGTGATGGTAGTTGTGGTAATGGTGTTTCTGGTGTTGGTGCTGGTTGCAGTAGTTTTGGTACTGGTGGTGGTGGTGGTGGTGGTGGTGGTGGAGGTGGTGGTGGTGGCAGTGGTGGTGGCAGTGGCAGTGGCAGTGGCGATGGTAGTGGTATTGGTGATGGTGGTAGTAATGGTCCTTGTGGTTTTGATGGTAGTTGTGGTATTAGTGGTGTTAGTGATGGTGGTAGTGGTGATGGTTCTGATATTGATGGTAGTGATAGTTGTTTTTCTTTTCTGTTTCCAAGTTCTTAACTCAGAATTAAGCCTTCATAACAACAAATACTTTTAAAATGAAAAATTTCTGTTTGGGATTATGACCCAGTCAATGAAGAGTTTGTGATGCAAACATGGCATCCTGAGCTTGGACCCCCAGTGCCCACATCAAATCTGTATCTGGTCCTCCATGTCTATACCTTTTATGATTAAGAAAACATCAATAGAGCAGCCAACTTTGAAAGGAGAAACACTTGCAGACAACATTTTTACAAGGGAAGCATCTTGGTGCTCTATTTCTACAAAGCTACAAGAGTCTAAACATGTTTAAGAGAATAAAAACCAATTTATAGACCAGTGGAAGAGAATAGAAAATCCAGAACTTAATTTATATACACATAACAAACTTATTTTTGACAAAAGTGCCAAGAATGCAGATTGTATCGAATCTCCAAGTAATTACTCATTGGAAAACAAAAACAACAACAACAACAAAAAACCCCACATGATCCATTTTTAAACCAGAAAAAGACAGGAATAGACAGACATATCTCAAATGAAGCTATGTAAACATACAAATAGCCTATAAAAAATGTCTAACATCCTAACATAAAAAAGTGTTTAACACTAATTACCGAAATTAGTATAAGAAGGTATCTCTTATTTTAATAGTTATGTTCAAAGGGACAAAAAATTACCAGAGTGTCAAGAAACAGAAATTCTTATAGCTATGTGGGACAACATGTTAGGATGGCCATGATAGAAAATGGTAGGTAGCTTCCTGGGAAGAGAGAGAGAGAGAGAGAGAGAGAGAGAGAGAGAGAGAGAGAGAGAGAGAGACAGAGGCAGAGAGAGACAGAGAGACAGAGAGAGGCAGAGACACAGACACAAAGAGACACAGAGATTATAGTAGCCAACAATCTTGCTATTAGGTATACATTCAAAAAAAACAAAGGAATTATTATACAAAGAGATGCCCGCATACCTCTGTGCATCTCAGTGTGTCTCACAGTAGCTAAAATAACAGAAGCAGCCAAAGCATTCATCAACTGTGATTGGATTTATCAGGAGATAAGATGACTCCCTGGGTAAAATAATTAGTCATGCAATTGTGAGAACCTAAATTCAAATTCCCAGAACAGATGTAAAGCTTGCATCCTACCAAGTGATGGGAAGGGGATACAGGAGACTCCTAGGAAGCTTGAGTGACTTTTAACCTGTCACACATAACAGCAAAACAACATAAGGAGCCCCACCTCAAACAAGATGGAAGGGGAAGGCTGACACCTGAGGTTGTCCTCAGTGACACTTATGTGTGTTTACACACAGAAATGTGTTTGCACATAGGCACACACGTACATCCCTCCATGCAAGCATGTGTGAACATACACATACACACACATCTACATACTCATACTCCTATCTAAGGACAGAAATGGTACTACTATTGTGTTGAACAGTTGGCGATTGTGGTGATTTGAATAAGTTTGCCCCCCACCCAGAGATTCAATGTTTTGAATGCTTAAACATAAGGGTGGCACTATTAGGAAGTGTGACCTTTCTGTTGGAGGTATGACCTTGTTAGAGCAAGTGTTCCCACTTATGTCACTATGGAGGCAGGACTTTGATGTCATATATGTTCAAGCTCTGCCCAGTGTGGTGGATAGTCACCTTCTGCTGCCTTTTGATCAAGATGTTGAGCTTTCAGCTCCTTCTCTAGCACCATGTCTGCCTGCATACTACCAGTCATGATGATAATGGATTAAATCTCTGAAACTGTAAGCCAGTCTCAATTAATTGTTTGCCTTTATAAGAGTTGCCCTGGTCATGGTGTTTCTTCACAGCAATAGAACTTCCAAGAAGTGGTGTTTAAAAGATCAGTGACATAAGGTGCAGAGAATTCTTACAAATGCATCTGAGCCCTTCTGGGAGGAAGAGAGAGAACTCTAGAGAAGGCAAACATTAAAAGCAGCAATAGAGATTTCAGAATCAGTGAAACAATCCATATATTTTATTTAAAATCACATCTCACTGGTAATAGTCTTCCTCTTTGGGGGAAATGGGTACTTTTGGTATTATTGTAAAGATACTAAGATCTCAATCTTACTTTTTTTTTAAAGTGGAACTATGATTTAATCTGAAAGGACTGAAAATAATTCATCCTCATCTAATAGATGAAAGTTACATATAGACAATGATGGATATACTCAAAAAGTGACCATTTAAACCCCTCAAGTGTGCACTCCAGGTTTACTAACCTCAAAATGCAGAGAAACTGAGACTCCATCTTGGAACCTTATGACAATTTTAAATGCCCTCACTCTGTGTCTTCCTTTAAAAATCCCATTCCTTTTGAGTCCAGAACAAAAACCAAGTTCTGGATAACAGCCAAGTTGTGTTTTACAGCCCAGGTCCTTGACTCTCAAGCTATACAACTAATGGGAACTCAACCCTGGGTTCAGCTTCAGTTTCCTCAAAAAGAGAGTGAAGTCTTCACAGATTCTCTGGGTCCTTCATGCTTTAAAAGTACAAGGTTATACTACCACCTGGTTTCTTGGGCATTCTAAGTTATGCCCTTGAACCTGGCATTCATACAGAACCTTGCATTCAAACTGTTTACCTCTTTTTCTCAAATCTTCACCTGGTGTAAATGTTTTCTCAGTCCTAAAATTCTTCATCAATGGCCTACCCACTATAGACTTATGGAACTGACATAAATATTGTGTTTGTTTGGATATTGGTAAATGGTAGTGGTTTGGTTATCAATTCAGAAAGCTATGAAGAGAGTGTGATTTTGTGTATAGTCTTAAAACTTAAACTACCATAGCTCAACTTCAAACGTTTCATCTCGGGTCGTATAACTGCCTTCAACTCGTTTTATGTTGTTTTGAAAACATGTTCAATGTCAACACTAACTTCTGTGAATTTATTTCTGAATTTACTTTTGCTTTTACCTGGATTCCAATTCTGAAGCTCTCTTATTGACTATAATTTCCCTAAGGGAAGCTTTCTTTCTGTATTACAGACAAATCGATTGTTTTAGTTTCTGGATGTGAATGAAAAAGTGAGTCCAATTAGCTGAAAGTATCAAAAATAATAGCAATAATAGCAATATTAGAAAGTGCTTATGTTTAGAGAGGATATTCTTTTTATCAAAGGGGGATAAAGCCCTTTTCCCATTTGACAGGGTGATAAACAAACTGAATCCAAGTGATCGATCCCATCACATAAGATGAAATGTGGTAGTTATTAAATAGTCTATAGCAGAGCAAGATTGTGGATGGTGGGATGAGAAAGAGATTCTTTATTGCCCTCTGTAATGCATGCCCCTGTTAGTCATCCTTAGCCCACTTAGGAAAACCTCAGCTTGCACTGAATAAGTTCCAACTCTAGAACTTGAGTTTCCACACTGCGCAGAGCACCAACACTCTGTCTTAAAATTGAACAACTGTTAGCTTACAGGCAGATGAACCCATTTTCTAACATGGATTCCTTCCACATGGAAACATCTCACTGGGGTCCAGAGTCTAGCCCTAGTGAGGAGCCCTTCCTCTCTGCCGTACTTGCAGGATGCTAGCATGATTCATGTTACAGGCATGAGATGACAGTGGACAGGTAGGGTGTCTAGGATGCGTTTCCACACTTCATTTGCTGTTCCTCACTCTATCATTCAAGGAGTAGGGATGAGTTGGTGGTACTCAGGGCTGAGAAGTTGACTGCGGGTTTGTCCATGCCAGGCTGTTAAGGATAATTATCTTCATACCTTCATCTTTGATGGCTTGCCCCTTTCCTCTTCTTTTATACATAGAGAGCGTGCTTTTTTCTTAATATTTTTGCCTATTGTCTCTGGCTTTGTGAAATTTTGTTGGCCTCTACAGTCCCATATTGGAGGGTGTTTAAACAAAAAGGAAAGTTCAATATGACTCATAGCCCTATTATCCCTTGAATCCTGAGGCATTTACCTAGGCAGTATATATTCCTACATGTGGGATATATACATAATATGGGGATATATATACAGAGATAAAGATATAGATGTAGGCATAATACAGAATGTCCAGAGTATATTTTGAACTTAGCAGAAAACACAGTAAGAAATGTGCCTATTGTATTTTAGCCACAAACTAGAACTCAAAATTTTTTCATCAATATTTGCTTTCAGGTATAACATCATTTGAGAATATCCTCCTGGTTTTCTATCTCAGTGAACATTTACATAAAAAATTTAAAGACTAGACTTGGTGATGCCTAGTTATAATATCAGCATTACCAAAGCTTTACCAAAGGGAAAAAGATCTTGAGTAAAGGGATAAATTGGGCTTGGGAAATTTGCCTCCACTATGATTCAGAGACTAGAAACCCCTTTCGGGAAACATCAGGACCTTATGACACCTCACTCTGGTGGGTTCCAGTTTCATACACTGCTTTTCTTTCTTCTACAATGACCTACCCTAACTTTATTAGAGTGTTCACAGGCACTTTCCCATATTTCTCGTACTGTTTCGAAACCAGGCTACCAGGTATTGATATTGAACTAAACTCCTGGCTGGTTTTATAAATCATCATCAGCAAGGGTACTGAGAGCCTGCCCTTGATGGCTTTATAAAGAAAAACAGGCTGCCATCTTGAAGCTTCCTTTATGACATACCATAACTTTGTCACATAGAAAATATTTTATATTTAATCCAATTCATTTTTTATTGAGTGCTCCAATAAGCCAGGCATGAAGCTGCTGTGGACACAGAGATGAATATGTTCCTTCTGCAAGTGGCTCGTAGGAGAGAGAGGAGGAACACACGAAGGTTGAGGGGAAATGTCAGGAGTAACGCTAGTGTGCAGTGGAGGGAAGGGGGTGAGAAACTGCTGAACTGACCTTTGAGCCGGATCTTGAAATAGAAGAAGCAACTTTCTTTGCCAGACAAGAAAAGGGGAAAGGAGAAAACCCCTACAAATGCATGGAGATACAAATACACTGAGAAATCCAGGGGACCTTGAGAGGTTTTTATTATGATGATATTTTTTTGTCTCTGTCTTTGGAGTTTCTGACTTGTTGGTGGTCTCTATGTTCCCCTACTGGAGGGTGTTTAAGGCAGCAGGTTGTGTTCTCACCAGCTACATTTTCAAGAGCCGAAGAAATGGCTCAGTGGGTAAAAGTGCTTGCAGCACAACCGTGAAGGTGGAAGTTCAAATCCCCAGTACTCATGTAAAAAGGTGAGCATGTCTCTGTCTGCACCTGTGACCCTGTGCTATAGGAAGTAGAAATGATGTTCCGGGTAGGGCAGGGAGGGCTTCTGGCTATGAGTCTAATTCAGGTTCAGTGAGAGACTGTCTGAAGGGAAGAAGGCAGAGAGTGATAGAGTAGGTTCTACATGATACTCACTTCTGACCTTCGCTCATGAACATATGACACACGCACCCATGCCCACATAGACACACACACATATACACACAGGGAGAGACACACCATACCGTACCACACCACCACCAGACACACATGAGTTGCATTTCAGAGTTGTTGGTTAGAGTTGTGTGGTGAATAGGAGTAGAAGAAAGGGCGTTGGCAATGCCCTGTTGCCTGTCAGCTGTCATTTTACTAAGTACCTTTGTGAAGCTGTTGTTTCTCGCCTGCCTCAAGGATATAGTCATAATATAAGCACTCTGTGAACTGCACAGTGGGAATTTATTCTTTTAGGAAAGCATATCACCACCACCAACCCTGTCTCTTGTACATTAACTGGTTAAGTGATTCCATTGCCTCTAAATGTGGAATATAGTTGAGTTCTGGAGGGGAAAAAATTGATTGAAATAACAAGGTCTACTGCTAAACTGAACATATGTTGCTCATAATGCCACCTTCTAAATCAATGAAATTATCATTATAGAACATGTCGACAAATTAGACATGTAAAGTGCCTGCTGTATGTGGGAGAGACGTAATTTGGCTCCATAAAATGAAAATTAAACAATAAAATATCAATGACAGATGTAGTTAGCTAAAGGTTTTGAGGTTTAAATACCAATTTGCAAGGGGAAAAAATATGCAGACAAACTGAGGAGAGCAGACAGAAATAGCAGTCTTCGTGGAAGAGGAAGATTCAATGATCTGTCCAGATGTTTAGAGACCTCTGTGCCCTTTGTTTAGCAGAGAAACACACAAAAGAGTTCCGAACTGTTCCAAGTCTTAAAGCAACAGATTAATGATAATAAAAGAAGTTCAGCCAATCAAATAATCATCTGTCTGTGGTTTAAATTATGTAATAGATTATGTTCAAATTGGTAAAACCTCATTCTTCCCTGCCTGGAGCTTCGTTGAGTGGACTTGATCATCAGTTTCTATCCACAGAGAGGAATATGCCAAAGGGATACTTCCGTTTTAGGCTAATTATCCCTCATGATAGATATATTATAGAAATATATAGCTGACTTAAGTATGAAAAATAACACAGTTGGTGATGAGAAGCTTATTGTTCGTACAGTAAAAACCATACATTTCAGTTTGAACACGAGCTAAATCAAGATTAATCTCTGACACTCTCCCTCTCCAGGCTTAGCTATCCCTAGGGAGTCTCAAAAATAACTGGCTCCATAGAAAACAATTACATTATACAAATCTTTAGCATCACCTATAGACTTAAGAGAGAAAGAAAATATGCTGAGATTTCAGAGAAAAAACGATATATTTCAATATCAATTACATTTCGGTATTATGGTGGCTCTCATGGGTGATTCCAGAACTGGGAAGGCTGATGCAGGAGGATTGTTAAGAGTTTGAGTCCAGATTGGGCTATATAGTGAGTTCCAGACTAGCTTGGGCTAAACTATGGGACCCTGTTTGGGAGAAGAAGGTGAGAAGAAAGAGGAAGATCTGTTTTCAAAATCATATACACCATCTGCATTATGTCATATACAACATCTGCATTATGTCATATATACCATCTGTATTACATCATATACACCATATGCATTATGTCATATACACCATCTGCGTTACATCACATACATTGTCTGCATTACGTCATATACACCATCTGCATTTCCCCTCCAATACAGTTGTCCAATGTCATATGCATGATCTGTGTTTCCCTCCAGTAGAGTTAACAATCCTAGGTACCAAGAATGAATCTTCTCACCAAACTTGCACCACAAGTGACTAAATAAATATAGAGATGAAAGAAGAGAAGTTAAAAATATTTCCCATGTGAACTCCATTGACCCTGTTCTAAAACCTGTTCTAATTCTCCATGTTTTCAAGGGTGGGATGCATGTCACTCCTTCCATAGTAGCATGGACTCCCCAAGAGTGGACCTACTGCCTTCTTGCCTTGGAAGGAATGTAATGATGTCACCCGGAAGCTGGAAACTAGACCATTTTTCTTCTAATGTGAGACCCAGTACAGCAAAGCTCTTCCTTCTCAGCCTTCATGCCAAACTGCTCTGTCAGTCCAAGTTCCAAATTGATTGCAATGAAAACTACTAACCTGTGGACATAAAGCACCCTGCTTGCCTAAATTCCTGGGATGATGGTGAATGACCTGATAGACAAAGAGAGAAGACAAAGAACATTTCCCAGAAACAAACCTTAGCCAGTTAAAATGCCACTCGGCAGACAGTTTTGCAGTTACCACAAGTTCCTTTTCAATCAGCATTCTTTTCCCCTGAGAAGCATGTTAATTAACCATTAAATACAGTGGTACCCACAGCCGAATCTCTGTCACAAGTAGGAAAACTCTTCCTGACATGGATTCATGCACTAAAGAAGCAAAGACAAGTTTGTAGGAAATGATGCATCTGTGTATTCGTGCAGCTTTATCCATTCTCCATCTAACCAGCAGAGAACAGGTTCGCATGATGAACCGGATCCCAGCGGTCTTGCAGGCAGAGCATTAGAGTCTTGAATTTCCGGGACTAATATTATTGAATTGGTGGTCCCATCGTACTGCAAACAACATAATTAACAGAAAGAAATGGCATAATTACATAAAGTAGAGAGAAATGAGGATCTAAATTAAATGACATTCCCTTCTGAAAGTTGTGGATGGAAAACTTCTCCAGCATCTGTTATGGAAATATGGAGATATATTTTTAAATGCAGTGTGAAATGTAAAATAAGAGACAAAATGTGGTTCATCCATATTTGAGCATGCTCACTTGTCAAAATAACATTTCCAAAAAGAAAATCACTTAGAAAGGAGACCCCACAGAATACTGAATCAACAGGGATACTTTCTTTTTAGCATTTCTGTGTGTGCATGCATGTGTGCTTACACATGTAGATACTGGCCAGTGTACATTGTATGTGCACGAAGAGGTCAGAGGTCAACTTTGGCTGCCATTCCTCAGAACTTTGTAGTTTCGAGACAAGGTCTCTTACTGGCACCTGGGGGTCACCAGGTAGACTAGAATGACTAGCCAGCTAGCTCCAGGGATTCTCCTGTTGTGGGAGATATTTAAATCGGTGGCATTCAATCTGGCTTTTCTTAATCAGCCGCCATGTTCCCAACTAGCCTAGGCCTGCGGCTATGAGCGGGGACAGCTTACTGCTGCTGCTCAGCTCAGGTCATCTGCTTAGGCGGCCAGAGACACTGGTCCTGCCACCCACGAAACACCAGCATGGGAGATGGCTCTGCCAATCTGCCACGCTGTCTCCACAAAGCTGGGATGTGCCCAGACCATGCCAGCATCCATGCAGGCCTGGTAGGAAATGAGACTCTAAAGGTTAAATATTAATCAAAGGCTTTATATATTTGGTAATGCTCAATAACAA
>NW_021604604.1:13652098-13655749 GCF_004785775.1 Grammomys surdaster | reverse complement strand
CTCTCTCTCTCTCTCTCTCTCTCTCTCTCTCTCTCTCTCTCCCCTCTTCCTCCTTCTCCTCCTCCTCCTCCTCTTCCTTTTCCTCTTCCTCTCCTTACTCCTCCCACCTTAGCTCCTCCTATATTCTCCTGTCTCCACCTCCCCAGTGCTGGGACCACCCTCTCTTTCTCTCTCTCTCTCTCTCTCTCTCTCTCTCTCTCTCTCTCTCTCCCCTCTTCCTCCTTCTCCTCCTCCTCCTCCTCTTCCTTTTCCTCTTCCTCTCCTTACTCCTCCCACCTTAGCTCCTCCTATATTCTCCTGTCTCCACCTCCCCAGTGCTGGGACCACCTGACATTTTACATGAATGTTGGAGATTGAGATGAGGTCTTCATACTTGCCTCACGTTCATTTTACTGGCTAAGCTATTTCCCCAGGCTGTAATATAGTCATAAGAGATTCAACACTACAAACCTAACACACACACACACACACACGTCAATTTGGAAGAGGAAAAAGAGGAACATACCAGTTCTGGGCTGAAACACTCCCATGATAAGTAACCTCAGAAGCATGTGGAAAGAACCATAATCAGCAGCCTATCCTTAAGAACCCCTTGAAGGGAAAGAACTGATGGACATTACTACCAACACTTAACACAGACTTAAGAACCATCAAAAGACAAAGAATATATATCCTGGAGATGACTGTAGGACCTGTCTAAAATTTTTTTCAAATTAAACATCAGTGCAGAATCTACTCATTTAATCAACCAGTATAGACAAAATTTCTCATAGGGAAGAAGAGAGCCTAGAGCAAGCTTCAGCATCCATGTTACTTACCTTCCAGTAGTCTAGTCTAGGCCTGGGCCCTAAAAGATTAGATAGATAGATAGATAGATAGATAGATAGATAGATAGATAGATAGAGTAGATCTGTATATAGATATATAGAGATAGATATCCCTTCTTCTCTCTCCTTTCCCTCCCTCTCCCTCTCCTCTCTCTCTCTCTCCCTCCCTCCCTCAGCTATCTCTCCCCTTTGCTCTGTGAAAGAGATTTGCTGTATGAGAAGCATTGTCTGTATTAGTTTGTTTTGATGGCAGTCTGATACAGTGTCTGACAGTGACAGTGTAAAAGAAAGAAGGCTTATCTGTCTCATTATTCCAGGATATTTCCATTGATCAAGGGAGTTAAAGCTCAGTAGGGCTTATGGAAGTAGAAGAGTGAGTTGGGGGATGCCTCTAGTTATGTCTTCCTGCCAGTCAGGTTTCAACCTTTAAGTAAAGCTTCCATGGCCTTTGAGGGGGAAGGGTGGGAGCGAGGGAAGGAGGGAGGGGGAAGGAGGAGGAGGAAGAAAAGAAGGAAGAAGAAGAGGAGGAAGAGGAAGAGAACGAGGAGGAGGAAGCGGAGGAAGAAGAAGAGGAGGAGGAGGAGGAAGCAAGACAATAAGAAAGAAGAAAAAGTACCTCTTGTAACAAAATAGGCATTCAAGCTATAGCCCATGGTTGAAATTCTAGATTCAAACCAATCCTTGTTTGGATCTGTATTTAGATTTATTATCCAGTCCATTACTGACTTATGCTTCCTTTAAACCTTTTTCTGCTTCAACTGGTCAAGAAGACAAATGTTCCAAGCACAGTCATCAAAGAAACAAACTTTGAGATTATAAAAAAGTGAAATGTTTCCCTAGGGAAGATGTCAAAACAGGGCACACTAAAGAAGCCGTCCCAACTGAGACAGTAAAGCCAGTTAGGAGTCTCGCTGTGTTTTGTCAGGGCTAACACAAATCTACCAGTTGTCCTCTTAGAATAATGTGGAATTTACAAGAGAAAACAAAGTTGAAAGTAAATACATACTTAAAATGAGAAGGCATCAGACATTACAGATGTCATTTCTTCAAAAAACTTAAGAAATTTAGAAAATAGCTTGTACATATTTATTAATAATTATCCAACAAATTTCAGTGACACCCTTTTTACCATGTCTTGGATTTATTTGCTTGCCTGGTTGCTTGTTTGCTTGGTTTTTGCTTTCTTTTTTCTGAGTATTCTGTTTTATTGCTATTAATCAGTAGATACATTGGCATTCTTCTGGGTTTATCTTCAAATACAGAAAATGAAAGAAGAATTTGAACTCCCATATTTGACCAGAAACTCTTGGTTATTATTATTAATTACTATTATTATTGATGCATGTTCTAAACTCTTAATTGAATGGGCATGCTTAAGACTACTGTAACATTTAAGAAAAACCTCTTCAGGTTTCTTTCCTATTTGAAAAAAAAAGATATAGAATCCTAAAATTGATCAGCCAGGCAAGATGGTAGTGTCACAATGGTGGCGTGAATATTGTAGATTTTAGCCAGCTCTCTTCACAGTAAATCTATCAGCGGATGGTTCACATACTTTCTCCGTGTTTGCCAATCTCTCCTCTGCCAGGGTGTCTTGGGACACATTTATGTTCTCATTGAACTTCTGGCCTTGCCATATCACACTGTCATGTAAGTTTACCATGTGAGCATAAGGACAGTTCTAGAAGTCATCCTAAGCCCAAATAGCTACAGTTTACTTTTAAGAATCCTACATGTCATAGTCCACAGTTAACTGAAGGACCGGTTGACCACAATTCAGCCTTTCCTAAGCTACACCAGCAAGAGAGAAAGACAAATGGAACAGAAATGTGAATGAGAAAAGGAATAAGCAAACTTAATCTCGCTCTGTGTGTGTGTGTGTGTGTGTGTGTGTGTGTGTGTGTGTGTGTGTAATAACATTTCAAGTATTCTAGGTTGGTCTCAAACTCATTATTCAATGGAAAGTGACCTTGAACTACTACTGATCCACAGTGCCAGGATTACAGCCATGCACCCCCATGCTGAAGATATATGGCGTTAGAGCTAGGACTTGGGGTTTTGTGTATATCAGGTACACATTCTACCAACTGAGCAACAACTCCAGTCTGGTTTGTAATTTTTATGAACACATAACCTTTATACTAGGTTGACTTGATGTCCCAGTTTGCCTGAGACATTCTCAGCTGAGGAATGAAAACCTCGAATCCTGATAAACTTCTTGGTGCCAGGGAAACCAAGACAGCCTGTGTCACTCTCTGTAAATGTATGTCAAGAGTACCTGCAAAGGGTCCATGTGTGTTTGAAGGGTCTAGAAGTTCAGGCTCCCTTTGATTCACACTAACTAGCCTGACTGTAGGTCCTGTCTGGAAAGTTATTTGGATGGGACTTTGGAAGACTTTTTTTTTTGTCTCCCATGTTTCCTTTTTCATTTTGACATTTAGCACATATGCAAAGAGAAGAGTATAAATTTTTAAGTATAAAATATCTTGCATATGATGGGAATCCAACTCTTAGAAATTATTATTGATTTTTACTAACATCAAGAGCAAAAGAATCCCCATGGGTACATCCCTACAACCATGTAATAAGAAGTCAGTAAGAAAATATAAAAGCTGAATTCAAACTTTTACTTCATAGTTAACTTTCAAAGATCTTACATGTTATTTTACAAGCTATTTCCAGGAGCAGTATGTGATAAAAAAAAATTTCAACAGAAGCAGACGGCTAAATTAAGTTTTGATTCATTTTAGCATATTGGGACAAGAATGATATAATTTAGAGAGAGAGAGAGAGAGAGAGAGAGAGAGAGAGAGAGAGAGAGAGA
>NW_021604604.1:13647477-13652088 GCF_004785775.1 Grammomys surdaster | reverse complement strand
GAGAGAGAGAGAGAGAGAGAGAGAGAGAGAGAGAGAGAGAGAGAGAGCGCATTGGAATTGAGACCATGAAATTAGTACTTTGAAACACGCCCTCATATAAAACAAAAATATCAATGTTGAAAAGCTGAAGGCTGGTGAGTGCCTACTCTCTTTCATTCTGTCCTAAGTGTTTAATAACTGTGGTTTCCAGTAAATTGTTTCTTATACTTGACTAAGATCTCTTCTGTGGCAGTGCTGACCCACTAATCTTTGTCTGCACTGCCAGATCATAATGACAATAAATGACCAAAACCACCCCATAAAAGAGTCTATCCACTGAGAGAAATCACCCACCATTTCCTAGTATAAGTTTAGTGGTGTTCTCTCTTCTCAAAATTTCTTAGGAGAGCAGCCTAGCTGGCCACCTGAATGTCAATTTCAAAGCAAACTTAACTTGCACTACATTCTGTGCATGTAAAATGCAGCAATGCTCAGCACACATTCAACATGGAGCCGGAAAACACCTGCACAATTCGCCTGCTGCTAGCAAGATGTGTGAATCTGAGCAAGAACCCAAATCTCAGCAGGCCTAATTCTTCTTATGCTTGAAATGAGGAAGCCAGACTAGACTTTCCTAAGCAGCAGCCTCACGCTAAGCCCTCTGTCGACTTCCCATCCAGCCTTTGTTCTTTGTTCTAGGTTCTTCCTTAGTAGCCAAAGCAAGGTAAAATCCCTAAAAATATATTTAGCCTAATATACTAGCAAGTCTTCATTTTGACCTCTTTTGTTATTCTTTTATAAAGGTTTTTTTTTAAAAAAAAAAAGGTCTTCTTGCTTTTAAAGGGGGGTTAGGAGTGTGGTAGTCTCTCTAAATAAAATAACATTTTAGTTCTATTAAAGATTATTTGATTATTATATATATGGTGTGTGTGTGTGTGTGTGTGTGTGTGTGTGTGTGTGTGTGTATTAGTACAGGTGAGTATATGCTAAAGCACACTTGTTAGGCCGGGCAGTGGTGGTGCATGCCTTTAATCCCAGCACTTGGGAGGCAGAGGCAGGCGGATTTCTGAGTTCGAGGCCAGCCTGGTCTACAGAGTGAGTTCCAGGACAGCCAGGGCTACACAGAGAAACCCTGTCTAGAAAAACCAAAAAAAAAAAAAAGTACACCTGTAGAGGTTGGAAGACAACTTTGGGGAGCTGGCCCCTGCCTCCCACTTAGTTGAAATAAGGCCTGAGTACCCTGGGTAGCTGGTCTGTGAGCCTTAGCATGATTCTCCTGTCTCTATTCCCTATCTGTCAGTGGGAGTTCTGGGATTACAGATACTCATCACCTCATCTGACTAGTGTGCATAAGTTCCAGAGATCCACATCAGGTCAACAAGCTCTTACAAACGGAGCTGTCTCTCCAACACCCACTTGTGCTTCTTGAACTCATAGGCTTTCTCTTCTCTTCTCTCTCTCTCTCTCTCTCTCTCTCTCTCTCTCTCTCTCTCTCTTTCTTTCTTTCTTTCCCTCCTTCATTTTCTGTTTCACATAGCTAACTACATCAAGCATATCATAGTATAAAGTTATGAATATCCATAGATCAACATCTATAAATCACCCTACAGTTATCGATGGATGATATAAATCTATGATATATAGATAGAGATAGAGAGATAGAGAGATAAGATACAGAGCTATAGAGATAAAGATATAGAGATATAGAGATAAAGATATAGAGATATAGAGATATGCAAGCATTTCTACATTTTGCTACCTTGTATTGTTTTGGTTCACAAAATTGTGCCTATTGACCAAAGGATTAAGGGAAAATAAGAAAGAAATTTTGGCATTTTTCAGAATTCATAGTAGCCAAATATATGTAGACTATCAATTTTGTAGGGTTCATAGACTAAAGTGTTTTAATAATAATAATAATAATAATAATAATAATAATAATAATAATAAAATAGAACAGTGGAAATGCTAAGACCATTCTATTTATGAGATTCATAGGACTAAGGATTTCTGTTTGGATCATATTGCAGTGACAGGTACCCTGGCAGGCAAAGCATCCAATACTATAGGGATTGAAAGAGTCACTGTGCCTTTCAAATGTCCCAACTTAATCCCACAGAGAAAATGATGCAAGTGGGATGAGCTAGCCCTATCTGTGTAATTATAAATTATAAATAAGTAATTAAAGATTAATTCTAAATCTCAGTAGGCTCTATGATGGATGGGCCATCTGGCTGTTCCTGAGACATTTAAAGGGCCTTGATACTTCTATGTCCAAGTCAATGACAAGACCTTTTAGAGAGAAAATTCACAAACTCTCAGCACTTTTTGACATTAATGTTTTTATTGGTCCCCTCTATTCCCTACATGGTTAAAAAGTGATCAGATGAGTCTGTTTAATGGCTCACACAGTGGCTCTATAATTCTCTTTAATCCTCCTTTTTGAAAAGCTATGGAGATTTAGGAGCCTCTGGTACTTTTTATCAGCCTGTTGTCATCCCAAGTTTGATAAATATGTTGCGTGAAGAATTAGTAAGTCACACTGAAAGATGAACCTAGTATCTCACAGATGCTATTATAGCGATTATTCTGAACAGCTCTCTCCTATGCCACCTTGTGTTTTCCTTTTTCTAGATTTTGTAGCTTCTGCCAGGAATCCAAACTTGCAGAGCACTGTCTGGAGTCTGTATCTCCTCACTTTTATCTACCCGTTACTCTGCACCCAGCTGTGTGGCATGTACAAGAAGCAAGGCTGACTCTCTTAGCAGGATCATTTGGAAAATTTACAGCAGTGGGAAGGTCTGCCCCCTTTTCTGCCCTATTGTACCCTACCACCCAACCCATTCACTCTGAGTAAATCACCCTGCCACTCCCTCTCCTCTTCCCATTCCCATCTTCTGAGTTCCCCTACTGGATGGCAAGCTAGATTGGCATAAGAAAACAGAGCACGCCATCTGTCTTATTGCCTTTTTTGCTCAGATGACCTCTTAACTGAGGTCAGAAAGCAACATCCAGCTATAATCTATAGCAGCCCTTTATGAAGCAAAAACACAGCACATATCACATAAAGTACACGAGTTTTCTCCTTTACTAATGAGCTTCCCATGGCCTCCTAAGACACTGAGAATAAAAAGCAACCTCTCTGCATAGCTGGTCTGCATTCACCACTCCACATTGTTTAATATCATCCTGGCTCTTTCTAGCCATTCACAGGGGACGTAGACAATTACCATGCTCTATACTGGCTGCTGGAGTTGGGGTACAGGGCTTTGCATTGGCATGCAGATTCTTCACATCCTATTGAGCACCATGCATCCAGCACCTTGCTCTGTAGATTCTTTGATACAGCAATTTCACTGTTGCTTTTCTGTCCTAAGGATATAACCAGTGACACACGGACAAATAGATGGATAGGGTTACAGCGACTATCAAAGTGCTTGGTAGTATCTAAAAGCTCAAATTGCCTTAACGTCTACCCAAAGAAATCTTGATTAAGTATTATGCAACACAATAATATTTCTGAAGCTATTAAACTTAGATCTTATTATTAAATGTGAAAGCACACAGGGACTATCTTTCACAGAATATAGCAGGAGGGCCAGTGAGTTGGTTTAGCACTTAAAGCCACTTGCCACCAAGCCTGATGACATGAGTCTGACCCCCAGGACCTCATGGTCAAAGGTCAACTGAATCCGCAGGGTTGTCCTCTGACCTCCACACTGGCTCTACTGGTGGTACACACATGCAGTCAGTTATGCATGTATGCACATACACGCACATACAATCCATATGCAAATAAATAAATAGAGTAACATTAAAAATAATTAAAGAATATAAAACAAAAAGAAGCAGAAGGAAGTGCCTACATGGGAGAAAAGCCAGGCAGAGGCTCCTGTGACCCAATGAACGTTGTCACTGATCAGGGTAGCGGCTACATCCTTGTTAAAGATGGTAAAAAAAAAAAATGATGATGCATAACTGTCTGGTAGTCCTCTCTCAAACTCATTTCTCTAATATCTCTCTGAGATACAACTTGAACAACTTTAAAGTGTACCATAGGAGATTTTAACCCATTATCTCAGACTTGAAAGAAGCTGGACAAATTCCTGCAGAAGTACATGCACTCAATTCCTGATGAGAACATCTCTCACTGTCAAGGTCATCGAGAGGAAACAAATCTGAGAAGCTGTCACCATCAACAGGAGCCTAAGGAGACAGGACCAAGAGATGTAAAAGCTATCTTGGATAGGATTCGGAAACATAGATGACGCTGGGTAAAATCCAAGAAAATCTAAACGAAGCATGGACTTTAGCTTTGAGACAAATATGCGACAGTGCCACACTGTTTGTCAAAGAAGGGAAATGTGTGTAGGATATGTGAGAATTCTGTTTGTCTGTCAATCTAAAACATTCCTAACTGTAAAGCTTGTTTGAAAGGCAAAAATAAAGCTGTGGATGTGTGCGTGTTAACACAAAATGCCATTAAATTTTTTAAAAATCTGACAATAAAATATTCCAAGCACAAAATAGATTCTTATTATGTAGATATGACTGTATGTTTCTAGAAAAGTTGCACAGACACTAAGATTATTGGATATTAGCCCAGAACCTTGAAATGCCCAAGATGCAACT
>NW_021604604.1:13632711-13642477 GCF_004785775.1 Grammomys surdaster | reverse complement strand
CACACACACACACACAAACACACACAAAGCTAAAACTGTTCTTCTACTCAGGAAATCCCCCCACCTTGCTTTCAATTCCCCTTTTGGTATGTGACACTGAGTTTGCTTCAAATTTCATCTCCAGTGTGGGCAGGTAGCAGGTTACTTATTGGAGCACAGGAAATTTATCAGTGACTATACCAGAATAGAAAATGATCGCCCTTGCAGTGGTGAGTATTAACTGTCAACGGTCCCTGTTGTTCCTGCGCCTTTATTTGAGTGCGCATCATGAGACTCAAGGTCCTTTCTCTACATTATCACCCTATAGCGTCTCTCATCGCATCTTTGCCATCAGGAGTTCGGTCCCATTCTTTTGCCTTTCCATCTTCATCATCGGTTGTTCACACATGGGATTTGTCTTTTGTTCTGTTTTGTGGCTATGTAAACTACTGGATTGTTGTGAAATCAACACTCGCATCTTTTATTATCTCTGAGATCCAAGACAGTCAGAAATCCTATCCTACAGTTTTTCTTCCGATCACTGGGTGACTTGTGTTCTAGAGCCTTTTCTGTGGCTGCTTCCCACCTTCTCTAGCCTCTCCTCACAACATCTTCAGCAGGAGGAATTCAACTTGGAATAAGTCCACTGAGTTGAGGTGTGACAATGGGCTATGAGGATAGATAAACCTTGTACCTGCTAGGAATAATTCCAGTGCTCATTTTGGTCCCGCTAGACTTCTCTCTCCACCACCCAGGCAACGTTCACTGTCACAGGCAGGAGTTTGCATCTCTCTAGAAATATGCAAAGGAGGAATGCTTAATGACAATTAGAGCTTCTAAGGGAGGAATGTCTAATGTCTGTCAGCCAACAAGGGTGGTGCAGATGCCAGCATCTGGAGGAAGGATTCAGGTTCATGATTTTAGACCTGAAGTTGTAATCTCATCCTTGTGAAGAAACATTCTGAAAGTGATATGCTAGACATTTCTCGCTTTCTCTTTGCTTTCCTGGTATCAGTTGCTACATTTGTTAAGTCATTGGCTTAAAACACTTCTGGTCATGTATTGTATGTCAAAGACTTTCCGACAATAGTGTTATTCTTTACCTAGAAATGCCCTTCTAAGTTTTGCTAAACACAGTTGACCACTGTGATTTAGTGTGTGAATAGAGTGGCCGTGTCCATTAGGATGAGACGTGGTCTTTAAAAGCAAAGCAAGTTCCCCTGGAGACTGAAAGAAACTGGAGCTTTTATTTTTTTAGTGAAAAACAAAAAGGAAAAGTTGAGTACACAGTCACAGAATTTTGCTACAAAGTGTTTCATGCTACATAGCCAGATAAAGGACTGCCCTTTGAAAACCCACAAATGCTCTAATCTCTAACTGGCTACATGTCCTACCACCATCACCCCCAAGTTTAGCACACAAGTAGCATCTTTGTCTTAGTGATGTTTTGTTCTTGTTTACTTCGTACATGAAGTCAAAATCCTCTTTTCGACATCTTCACCCCTAGTGGTTGCTATGGAAATGATTGGAATCTCCTACACAAAGGATTATTCCCTTCGGTCGGATGCCATCTAGACTGTGAACTCTGAAAGACACTACTAGAGGCGAAAGTGTCAGTGAGAAACCAGAGAAAATAGATTTGTAGATGTGTAAATACGCTGATGTAAATAAAATGAATCTACTCACTCACCTCGACCCAGGAAGCTTGGTCATCTTTAACTGTTACAGTTTGTAAAATACAGAGATGAACAATTTTAGTAACTCCTTTTTGTTCTTTATCCTAAGTTCTATTGTACCCCAGTTTTTATATCAAACTGTTTTGTGACTATGTTTTTCCTTCAATAACTCAGATAAAATTGTTTTATAAAAAAAAATCAACTATAAAAAATGATCCAAAGGTTCTCCAAAAGATTCTCAGAGCCCAAGCCCATATATGCGTAAGCAGAAATGGCTGCCTGCAAGTAACAGCACATGCCTGTAACTACAGTACTAGGTAGGCAAGAGGCAGGGATTCAAGACCAGACTCAGTTGTATACCTAATTGGAGACCAGCCTTGGCTACATGAGACCCTATTTCAAAAGGGAAACTAGAAAGATGGTTTAGTCAGTAAAGTACTTGCTACTCAAGCATGGGCCTGAGTTTGGATAGCTAGCCACCAACAATAAAGCCGCTGCGGCAGTGAAAACTCACTATCTCAGAACAGGGGAAACAGAGTCAGGAGGATCCCTGGAGCTTGCTGGTCAGAGAGTCTCACCCAAATTGGTAAATTCTGGGCTCAGTAAGAGACTCTGACTCAAAAGGTAATTGGATGCAAAGTGATTGAGGAAGATACCTGGCGTTACTCTTTGGACTTCACAGGCATGTGCATATGTGTGCTCACGAACATAAACAAACATACTCACACAAACCCCCCAAAATAAAGAACTGAAAAATAAATGCAAATGTTGCTATCACCCCACTACCTCTGCATTCAACAGAGCATCAGAAGGCACGGTTTCCTCTATGTGGATATCCCCCGTCTCTTTGAGTTTAAAACACATTAGTGTGATTTTTGCATCCTAAATTGTTCAAATGCGTATAATTTCAGTCCCTGGAGATGTTAGGTATAATTATTCACATTTTGCAAAAAGCAAGAAGAAATCTTTGGGTCATAAATTAACAGTAATGGTGCATGTAATTTAGTACTTACATGTAGTCGTGCATTTTCAAAGTGTTTGAAGTGTCTGTTTATAAATAATTTCCTATGACACCCAGTTGTTCCTGGGTAAAGAAACGATGGTGCTAATGACTGTTTCTCTGGCATAGAGAGACTATGGGTAACTCACATCCTCATCCCAGACAGCCAAGTATGCCCTGCCCTCTGTGTCAGTTCTATATACAATTTGAATAAGCTCCATTTTGGTCTTGAATTTTTGTCTTAAATCAATATATATGGACTTATATACTCTGATTACACTGATAAGCATGATTCGTCTCTTTTACATCTAGCAAGCATTTATTGAGCATGTGCTTGGAATTGGGTCCTTTCCAGTCTGACATTTAATTGGTCAATATTCGTCACTAATTTGGTTCTTCCCTCAGACTCTGAGTATAAGATGAAGATCTGGAAATCAAAGACGTGCTGCCTGTAAAGAGCAGGACTCATTAATCATCTAAATCCTCCCTTAAATAGGAAGGCAATTACTAACGGTCCTGGTTCCATTTCCCCAGCCTTTCTAGCGGAATGGGGCTTCTTTAAGTATGGAGTTCTCAAAACTGGGCATGCATAGCCAACCTCACGGGATCAAACCAAAGTGTCACAGTTTGGGAAACTGACTTACATATTAGTTTATTCCTGTGGGGAAAGCCTCTTCCGTGAGAGATTAGAGCAGTGTGCTAGCTCCAAGATCCCTCCAAGATACAACATATAGAGGCACGGGAAGGGAAAAAAAAACTACAAGAAAATGAAGCTACATTTGTAAGGAAGCCCATTTTACGGATGTGATCTCCATACACCTTTCCATTTCATTATCCCTCAGCAAACAAGAAGAAATGTTGCAAATGTGCAAATCAAATCGTGGTTAGAGGTCACGCAGTTTAGTAGCACTTCCTTTCTGGTCAAAGTGGCGACTGTATCTCCTTGATTTCCTCCCAAACTATTTTCCTTTCCTTTTCTCTCTTTTTTTTTCTTCATATCTCTTCTTACCATTCTCAAGGTAATTTTGTAACCCAATCGAATTTGTACCGTCTTTCCTCCAAAGTCCACATAAACATTTTCACATGTTCATCCAAATCCCTCGTTTTCCCTCCCCCTACCCCACCCCGCATCCCTGCCGGGCTCTCTTTGAAGTAGAGAACTTGGCAGATCCTTGCCTGCAAAGCAGCATGCAGCCTCCTGGGTGCGGAGGAGGGGTGTCTGTGCTGTGTTTAACTTCAAGTCCTCCTAACTGGCCTGCTAGACAAAAGTTCGTCCAGCCTTAAAGCCAAGTCCAGTTCCCTCCAGTGGGGTACATCCACCCCACCAAAACCACCTCTCTTTGTTGTTTCACTATTTATGAGTGGTTTTTCTGCCTCTGTCTGCTAACGGAGGTTGACTATCTCTGGGTCCTTCAAAACAGACTGCCTCTTGCTCATCATCGATTCGACCTGTCCTTACCCTTGACCTGGGTATCCGTGGGTATGCCATGTTTGTAACCTGCAGCCATTTTCAATACTTCTGTTCATGCATAGTAATGATCGTGGGTCTTCCCAGATGTTTGTTCCCTGTGATAGCATAGCATGCTTGAATGTCACCTGTGTCCTGTTGGTATTATTTCCTGCCTATTATTTGCCCCAGTGGCATAAGGATAAAAATCAACTACATTTATTTAAAAAAAAAAGTCACTATTTTACAATTCCTTTTCTTCTTTGTTTCTTTCTTTCTTTCCTTTCTTTCTTTCATTCTTTTTTTTCTTGCTTGTTAATATTGCAATCTGCTTAGCTTTCCTCTGTATCTTGTGGCAATTTCTCATTTTAATTAGATAACCAGTTCAAGGAATGAATCTTCATATTGCCTAAGTCTTGGCCATTCATCTAACACAGATCAGCTAGCTGCCTGACCTGCCTGCCTTTCACTGCCTAATGCCTCTCTTCTTTGCTTTCAAATCTTGCAAGATTCCTGATTATGAAAATGAAATCACTAGCGTTCTGTGAAGGCAACAGGTAAAATTGGCAGCAAACCGGAAAAGCCAACAATATGGACAGTGTTGACACAGACTTCACAAATCATATGTCTAACATTTGACAATACATTCATTTATCAAAATATGTCAGTCACTCTGCTCACCTACGCAGAACAAAAGAATTTGACTAACGTCTTTTGCGGAGATGTTGTGTTAGAGAAACTCAACCAAAAATAAATTAAAATAAAATAAAAAAGAAAGGGAAGAAGAAAGAAAGGAAGGCAGGAAGGCAGGAAGGCAGGAAGGCAGGAAGGCAGGAAGGGAAGAAGGGAGGAGGGAGGAGGTAAGAGGGAGGAGGTAAGAGGGAGGAGGTAAGAGGGAGGAGGTAAGAGGGAGGGAGGGAGGGAACCAGGAAGCCAGGAACCCAGGAACCCAGGGGCCCAGGGGCCCAGGAAGCCAGGAAGAAGCCAGGAAGAAGCCAGGAAGAAGCCAGGAAGAAGCCAGGAAGAAGCCAGGAAGAAGCCAGGAAGAAGCCAGGAAGAAGCCAGGAAGCTCAGATTCTGGACTGATTGGCTCTCTCATGTAGAGTTCTAATTCAAACATTTTTAGAAGTCTAAGCGAAGATTTTAACTTCAGCTGCTGACAAGGCCAAAACTGGAAATTAAGTTCCACAGCATATTGTGCATGAAAAAAAAAATCTCATTATCCTCTGACCTTTCTCTGCTTAAAACTGAGCAGATACCAACAATCACTGTAAAGTCATTTTTGATTTTTTTTCAAAACCTGTTACTAATCTCTCAGCCCTCAGAATTAGAGAATCAGATCATATTGGATTTAAAGTTGATATCCATAATAATTACAAAAGGAAGTCATTATATTTTTTAATTATTAAGTTAATAGCTTAAATCTAGAATGCACCAAAAATGGGAAGCTACCAGGCCCCTATTGTCACCGTTTCCAGTTGTTCCCAAGGCATGGCCTTCTCTCTGGCAGCAGCAGTATGTGTCTGAGAATGAGGTATAAGCTGTCAATCATTACATTACCTTCTAAGTGAGATCCAGGGTTATCAGACTGCAGCATTTACTTAGACTTTGGATACCTCATAATAATTGCTTAGACTATACTAGCCAATTTATTAAACAGCTGTTAAAAGTTCCTTTTGGGGGGAGGATTTACTCAGGGAGCTTTGGAAAAATATTGGAACTGAAGCTGATATTCCCCAAGTAGGAGAAAATTCAATCTTTAAAGACCTGCAAGAGGCTCACTTATAGAGCATTGGCTTACCAGGGGCTCCATCTCCAGTAAAACACACACACACACACAAATATATACACATACACAAACACACACACAAAAATATATACACATACACAAACACACACACACAAACACAGAAATACACACACGTACACACACACAAACACACATACACAGATACAAACACACACACATAGACACAAACACACATATACACACATACACACACACACATACACACACACACACAAACACAAAGCTGCTGCCAGGGTGATACGGCATAGTATCCATTCTTTCTACAGAATGACTACACCTAAAACGGACAATAGAAAGTATGATGAAAATATGAATCAGTAACACAGTTGCATATGTCCATTATCAATGATTATGCTTGCATATAGCTGTGTATGCTGTATTCTCAGTAAGATTGACAGTAACCTGTTTTGTATTATGGTGTCTCCAGGGCTAGGATGTCATCAGGCCATTGGGTGGTTCAAACTCCTTCAAAATACTATGGGATCACATGTATGCCTCGTACAATGATAAAAATGTTGTTTGGCACATGCCTACATTTATTGCTGTTCTCACTAGTTTAAAGACAAAATAACAAGAAATACACTATCTGTCTCACAGCATGTTACCTAGTTCCTAGCACACAGGAGATACTGGGAAGATAACTAATCAAGGAGACTTTAGACCCTGTTGTCCAAGATAGGCAGGAGAACGGCCATATACGTTCATCACTTTGCAGAATATTTTATTTTATATTTTACTTTGTCTTATTTTATAGAGCTGGTGTTTGAGTCCAGGACATTGCATATACTAGGCAATTACTCTAGTATTGAGTGATCGCATCAGGCCAACCGTCACCCACCCTTCATGATTACAGATTCATGATTATATTAGGAAGCCAGGCTGTGTTATTGGTCTTCTAAACCATCTGGGATTATGTTAGTGTACACTGTGATTTCACACAACCAAAACACCTGACAATATTCTTCTCAGAAGTTATCCCCATAATTAAGGTATGCATGACTGTATTTGCAAATTGTAGTCTGTGCAAAGAAAGAGAGAGAGTCATATTGATAGTGGGCGGGGCCTGGTATAGAAGGTGCTTAGTCCTGAGTATGAGAAGGATTCAGATTTTCAATGAGCATCTCTAAAAGAGACAGATATAGTAAGGGGTGAGGAACCAGATGGATGCTCTAAGAATGGTATAGTCACAGAACTTTTAATATGATGAGAGATAAATTGGGTAGCTCCTGGTAAGCCATCAGGAGATATCTGCTTTGTATTTTATTAAAAATGCTTAGGGCAAAAATCAGTACCATATTATTTACAAGAGAGAGAGAATTCTCCGGGCAGGGGAGATAGCTCAGTGGGCAATTTCATTGTTGCACAGTGTGAATACCTAAGTTCCAGTACCGAACACTCTGTGCTCAAAGTCTGCTGAAGCAGTGGAGCCAGACAGTGGAGCTGGGCCTTGAACCAGCCAGTCTAACCGAAGCAGTGAACTACAGACTCACCGAGAGAGTCTAGCTCAATAAATGCAAGTTGAAAGTGACAGAAGAGACATTCCAACAAAACCTCTGACCTCCCCACAGTCCTGTGTGGATGAGTGTGCCAGAATATGCTTGTGGACACAAGTATACAACACACACACACATACACACACACACACATACACAGACACACAGACACACAGACACACAGACACACACACATACACACTCACACACACATACACACACATACACACACACACATACACACACACACATACACACACACACACCTCTGCAGAAGAGATCAGTGGAGGGAGTGAGGAGAACTGGAAACAAAAGGCACATGGATGTCTGAGAACAGCTCTCATGGGATGGAGATAGAGGTGGTGAGAAGTTTTTAGACTGCACATAGATTATATAAGGGCTGTCATGATCATAAGAGAGCTCAGGGCAGTCAGAGCCGTACCTCAGTTGTTGGTTTGGCAAACCAGCATGACTTGCAGCACGGTTGGCAAGAAGGGAGCTACACACAGGTGATGGTTCTCTTGTTTTGTAGGAGATTCGGGGCAGGTAGCGATGAACAGTTTGGTAGACAGGTGCATTAAACTTGAAGTGCCTAGGAGACAGGCAAGGGAAATGTCAAACAGATACTCAGGTAGACAGCCTGTGCATAGGTATGTTCTGTTATTGCAGAAGGCTCTTGATTTGGGATCTAGGGAAGGTCTGTGCTGGTTATAAAATCAGCTAAAACTACTGCCTTTGCTCCAGAAGGCAGATAGCTTGTTCTGGCACAGTGACAAACCACATCTTGAGAAGCTGAGAGTGGAAAAGAGTTCCTGAACACTGAACTGCATTACAGATTTCTATACCAGCCATGAGATTGTAGATTCAAGAACACCTGAGTGAAGGGCCCAGGCAACAGTGTTAATAACCAATGTGGAGAGAGTATAATTATTTGTTTATAAAGGCAAAACATTTGTAGAGTCTAAAATATCTAATGCAAGAGGGAAAAAGTTACATACTACCTATTTACATATGTGGATATTAAATAGCCATTGTAGACAAGTGGTTCAGAAAAGTACTCAATGACATGAGATAAAAATTTAAATGTAGAAATGAACGGATCAGTTGGTGATATTTCTAATAGGAGCCCAGCTTGATTTAAAGACTGAAAATAATAAATGGGAAGGTTAGAATGACTTGGAAGAAATTAGTAAAACATATCAGCTATAGTGATCTGTAGACGATAAGAATTAAAATCATTACTTGAAGTGATTTTGTGAATTAATCTGTAAATAAATCGAGTATTTTAAAAATGTTGCGTAACCTGACTCCAGTGGTTCTAAATTGAGGTTGATGGTGATTATTGGAGAGGAAAGAGAAGTATAGTATCAACTTAGGAAAAGTAAGAGGGACGGGGAGAAATGATCCCGTGTCTGAAACTGTCCCATTGATTTCCTGTATGGATCAGTTCTTTCTGTTTATTTGTTTGCCTATGGCCGGTGTATCATATGACCACAACATTTCAGGGAAAGAGTGGGATGGGCATTAAAGAGACATGCTCAAGAAGGAAGACAAACAAAATAATAAATGAAGCTGTTGTTGACCAACATGTTGCAATACACACGCCATGATTCAGTCATCATTTTACGTTTTAGGAATTTCCAATTTAAGAAGGACAACTGAGAATGTTAAATTCACACTGGATTAATTTGTACTAAATACCATCCCTCCCTTTTCAGAGACTCTCATGTAGTACAAGGACTAGAAAAAAATTAATGAACAAATACACAGATGCAAGTGTTGTGTGCACATGTGAGTTCCATTCTCATATAAAGTTAATTAATCAAGAGAAAGTTAAAATTTAATTAAAAATTTTGTCACTAATTCTGGCCCTAGTGATAAGGTGGAAGAATATAATGGTTGTCACCTGTCTGTCTGTTGATTTATCATTAATTAAGCCCAGCTGGTGAAGGCATCCTTGACACTCAAGCGGTGAGAAGCGGCTTAGATATAGTTACCATGGGTGCAAATTGAGGTCCCTGGAGTCTCTAAATCCATCCCATCCCTATTCCATCTTAGAAACTGGCATCTGTAAACCCCAAATCCCTTTGTTACGGCTGATATAAAGACTTGCAAAAATAACAAACATCGCTTCTCAAAATAATTGTTTCAGGATTTCAAAGATGTTTCCGTGGTGTCTAGAAATCCCTGCATGTTCCTCATGCTCTTGATGGAATCCAGTCGGCTTAAGAAGCTCACACTGTGCTAACAATATCTCCTTCTCTGAGAAACATTGGAGAGTGGAGCTAGTGGGAAATCTTCCCGTAATCTTGGTTTGGGAATACATTTATAAATCAGATTTTCTGATGCCCCTCCTGCCTG
>NW_021604604.1:13587711-13630211 GCF_004785775.1 Grammomys surdaster | reverse complement strand
GGATGTAGCCACATACCCTGGATTTTATGAATTAAAATGGAAGTATATTCATGGGAGTATGCAAAAAAATGTATAGCCCCCTCCACAGGTTGTTGCAGGTAATTCAAGAGCATACTCCATGATGTCTAGGAAATAGATCACCCTGCATATAACAAGGATGCTTAATTTATATTTTAGTGTGTATTTAAATATGAAAGCTTATTATGAACAGGAGGCTCAACAGGTCAAATGTATTAATGTAATTAAATTACTGCTTGTTGAAGCATATTTTATTGCTTCTAATAAAAGTAAATATAAATAAATTCTGTTTGGATACGTGCCCATTCAGAATATTTGAAATTACTTAACTGATGAACATGAATTTGGGCTGAAGAGATGAAGATGGCTCAGTGGTAAAGCATCCTGCCACTCAAGAAGGGCAGAACCTAAGTTTGGATCTCCATGACCCAAAAAGACAGACTCTATGATGCAAGCCCAGTGCTGGAGTGAGCATAGAGAATAGGGAGTAACTGAACATCATTGGTCAGCCACTCGAGCTGAATCAATGAACTCCAGGTTCAAGGAGACTGTTCACAAACTAAAGGTAGTGCTCAATCAAGGGAAGATATGCAATGTTACTGTCAGCCTTCATATGCACAAGCATATACTTGTAACACGCATGCTCACACTCACAATAACCAAGTATATATGCCACACAGACAGCACACATGGAGCTAGGGGAGAAACAGACTGATTTGTGTTAACATCCTAGAAAGAAATTGAGACATTAGTCTAACTTGAAGTAATCAACAGGAGAAAACCGAACCATTAAAGAAATAGCATCACTGGTGCTGGAGATGGATCTCAGAGGCGGACATATTACTAGCATGTGCAAGGTCCTGGGTTCAATCCCCAGTACTGACAGAAAACAATGAAACTTTCAAGTATGACCATTACTTTCATAGAATTTGATTAGGAGTGCTTGATCCGGGTCTTGTTTTCACTGTTCTGAAATTCAAATCTAAATAATCTTCTTCCTCAATAAAACCTGGGTTTTCCTTCCAGCTTCCCATCTCTGTGGTTACATTGGCTTTTGCTGAATATACATGTTCCAGGAAAAAAGAATGTTTTCTCATGGCAATGTCATACATATATGTTTTGTCTACACTGCAAGAATCCATGTCACATGCCAGCATGGATAGTTTTCTTACATATCTTACATACTTGAACAGGCAGAAAGAACACAGAGATTCCCTCAACCTATTGGTGCAATTTCTTTTAATCGTCACATAGTTTCTTGAGGGAAAAGGTGACACTGTTGAGCCACTTAATAATCCAGTGCGTCAGAACATTTCAAAAGCTCTGTGTGAATTTAAGTGTTTATCCAAAGTCATGGCAACTGGTCAGTAATTACTGATAGGTGTTTCTTTACATTGGTATCCAGAATTTGTTAGACATTTTTGATTATTATCGTGTTATTACTGGGGATGTAACAAGCCAATATCCCTGCCTGAAAGAACTATCCTTATCTAACATCACAAAATTAAATATTTGGAGTACAGTCATTATTTCTGTATTTTTAGACATGGAGTCTATGTAGGTAGTTCAAGCTGAACAAGCATTGCAATGTCAAAAAGCTGGCCTCCTGAGTTCCAGCATTGTGGGCAAGCACTGTTGGACACAGCATTTGGAGCTGAGTTATTATTTTTGAGATTTTGGGGGAATCCATTTTAATCATGAAAGCAATGTCATAATTTTTACTTAGTTTATTTTCATTTCTCTTAAATTGAAATTACATTAAATCTTGAGTTATTAAAATCCATGAAATATAACATGTGTTTATTTCTTGTTTGTTTAGTGATTTTTTTTTCCTCCCACTAAACATCAAGAGCCACTTAAGAAAAGACAATAGAGTCCTACTGAATATGTCTCGGATATATTGACTTTTAATGGCTCATAATGACTTAAATAAGCTTGCCATAATAATGCCTTATTGACATCTTCATTTTATTTTCTTGAACAATCACTTTTAAAAATTCACTTATGATTAGTAATTTTCTGGGAATTATAGTGCTAGGACAGTGTTAATATCAAGACTCTAGACATTGACTAGAAGAATCAATAATTTTTATAATTCACTGCATGAGAGATCAATATCCATAATTAAAAAAAAAAGCTCAGTGAATTCGCTGAATTCAACAATGGGCACACATGTGTGCATATGTACGCATGAAAAGACACCCAGTCATGTTGCCAAGTGAGAAAGGACAAGACAGAATAGCCATTCCTTGCATCGTGATACCTGACTGTGTGGCATGTGTACAGAGGCCATGTGTATGTTAATCTGGTGCATCTAGTTTTGTGTGGTGAGCTGATGTCAGCAAAATCAAGTCATCTGGCAATGTGCCTTTCACAGTGCATCCCTTCTTAACGCAATGCATGACTGTATTCAGATACATAGGAAAAGAGACCCAGTCCCCCAAAAATAAGAAGTGAAAATGAAATCAACTCTGAATTAAGGTTAAAAAAATGGCTTGTCTTTAAATATATGTTTGAGAAGGCTGAATGTTTACTTGTGATTTCGAGCAATAATATATTATGACAAATATTCCTCTTTCTTTGGCATAAAATAAATGTTCAGGGAAAGCAGAAAAGAAAGCAAACAAAGAAGGGTGGAAGGAAGGAAGGAAGGGAGGGAGGGAGGGAGGGAGGGAGGGAGGGAGGGAGGAAAGGAGAAAGCACAGTGTTTCCTTATTCCTCTGTCACAGAGTTTGTCCCAGGATGACCGCATGCATGCCATGTAGTTTAAAATTTGCAGGGAGCCTTTGAAAAATGAAGCATCAAAGTCCATAAACTGGTTTCTTGTAGGATGGACTTGTTTGAGCCTCCAGACTTCTTCTCCCTCTATCAGTTGGATTTCAATGCCCACACTATCTAGAGGTGCTACCAATAAAGAGTTAGTGGTTGGGTGATATTGACATAGCTATCAGCAATCTGCAGACTTTCATTTTGGATTGTGACATCCCGAAATAAGTTGAAGCAGAAATAATATCCCTGGGTTGAGAGATTTCAAATTCTATTTATTGATAGGTGAAGTACAGGACCAGATATTAATAAGGGAGCAAAGTTGGCAGAAGGTAGAACTAACAGCCAGACTCCCAACCACAACAGTGAGAGAGAGAAAACAAGAGGAAGAGGAGAAGCCAGCTGCTCTTTATTCTTTGGAGTGTTAAGCTTCACTTCACCTTGGGCTCTTCCCTTGCTTTTCACTGGGCTCACCTTTTTGCTTTACTCTTTTTGGAGCCCTGTAAGGAATTATCAGCATTAAATTCTTTGACAGTGCTTACTGGGGAGCCCAGAGAGGTCAGCCATATGAGACAGCATAATGACATCTCCCTGCCTGGTACAAAGGCAACATTCATCATCATTTAAGCAGACATACGATGCTGCTAGACGAATCCTCAGCCACAGATCACATCAGTGTCCCACTACAGAGGCAGCACCGTCCCAGAGTCTGCTTGGAATAGGAATCTCGAGGCTGGGCTGGATGGTGGGGGTGTCTCACTCAAGCTTCAAGGAAAATTAAATGCCCTAAATCAGCTGGTTAATTATCTGTGTCATTGACCTTGGAGCCTTAATGGGAAAATGTATTTCAGACACCGCATGCCTGTAAACAAAGAATTATGAGGTGTAGTGCCCATTGCATAATTGACAGACTGGAGTACATTTAAATAGTGTGGAGAGAAACAAGCCACCTACCCCGAAGCAAACACCTTTCCTCTATGACATTTGCTTCTGTCCCTCTGATTATGCCTTCTTCAGTTTCCCCCAAAGCAATACAATGTGTCTTATAACTTCACTTGTCTTTAAAGTTGTGCCTGAGCAAAGCTTCTAGCTTTTCCTATCTCCCAGTTGTCAGAAAGTCTTCTACATTTTCTTAACCTTGCCAGATGCTAAAGTCCTCAGATCCTCGCTGCACTGTTGTAGGAACTACCATCAGTGAAGAAAAAGACTGTAACACAATGCTACTATCCTTTCTGTGACCTAATGTGCAAATTCATCACCTCAGCAAGGCCCAAGGGCATTGTGCTGTGGCTCCAAGGTGAAAGGAGAAACACAGACATGACGATACTGAGCCCACCCCACCCTGCATGCAGCAGGCATCCCTGAGCATGAGCCACATGCATCAGTGACCATTCACTGAGCAGTCAGGCGTGCCTCATCCTGACCCTGCACCTCAAGGGAACTGTGTGGCCCTAACAGCACACAGTCCAAGAGACCGGCTCCCCCTGATTTGCATGTTTAAATAGTTCTCCCCCCTCTTCATGTTTGAACATTCTCTTTACAGCTGTAGTTTATGCTTTTGTCTGGCAAAAAGGCACTGGCCCTCCTTGCTCCCAGGCTCACACTTCTTCCTTTTGGTAAGCACTGTTCTAGAGCTGTGTAGCTGTACTCTCATGAGATGATATGCAATAAAGAGTGTGCCCATTTCAGTTTTGCTAGTGTCTACACTTTCACACCTAGGGCAGCTCTGTGGAGCGTACCAATACAATCCATGACTATCCAGAGTGGATTTTCTGGCGTGGGTTGCCTGCCAAGGTTGTGGGATCTGGTAGGCCTGTGTTTTATAACTACAGACTACTGGAGCCTAAGTGAGTGATCTCCATCCTCAAGCCCATTGTCAAATTCACAAGTAAGCTCACAAGGCTCACAACAGGGAGTTGTTTCAGCGAGCAGTAAGTAGACAGTGTTGAAGGCTGTCCCCAAATGTCACAAGTGCTCAAATGACTTCTCACAAGAGAAAACCCATTGTTCCACGTGTTCGAATTTAGCTAGCTTTTGATCTCAGTGACATCCTGTCTCAAGGACAATCTCATATGATTCCTGTGTCTTTTCTCAGATCCCAGAGGCAAGTATCTATGCTTGTGAGCCTGGGAGCAAGGAGGGCCAGTGCCTTTTTGCCAGACAAAAGCATAAACTACATCTGTAAAGAGAATGTTCAAACACGAAGAGGGAGGAGAACTATTTAAACATGCAAATCAGGAGGAGCCGGTCTCTCGGAATATGTACTGGCGACAGGTAAGGCGGGCCATCATATCACCTGAAGCGTGGAGGATCATGCTTTTGTGTTAATTACGCTCCGTGGTGACTCGCCCAGCTCTGGACTATTTAAATTCAGGGATTCAAGAGTGCTAATGGATAAGGCACTGTAGTTGGAATGAATTAGTGCTTCCTGCTGTGCTGCTGTCTGAAAGAGTTAGAAATGGGAGCCCACTGGCTGCCCGCACCTCCTGCTTTCGCCGTTCATTCAGCCATTTGTTTCTATTAGGAGCAAAGCAACTGGGGTCATGTAGAAATCCAGAAAGGAAAGTGGATGTCAATAGGACGCTTTGGGGAGATTAACATGTTTTGCTGGGAGACTGTTTATAGCCTGCTTTATGGTATGGCATGGTCAATAAAACTCTGACAGCCAGTATTTGAAAAAGAGACCCTGCGTCCCTTCAAAACTTCCAGATCAAAGCTGCTTTGAGTGTTACTGGTTTTTGTTTGGGGTTTCTAAAAAGCATATTTTCCACAAAATTTCCATTTGGCAGTTCAGGTGCCTTTGCTCTTGGCAAGTCTCATCTATCCAACCAGGGTTTCCAGATGCACATGAGGCCTAAACAAACACACTTATGGCGGGATGTTTCAAAATTCAGCACAGTGACTCATGAGAACCTAATCCAACAATAGAATGGCTCTGTCTGTTGCAGGAGAGGCCCTCTAAGAAGGGACAAGGGTCTTCCAGAAGGAGCCCAAGGATCAGTGCTGTAAATAAAAACCCAGCGGCAGGCTTGGCAGGAAAAACATCCACAGGAGGTCCACCCTTTGACCCTGTTGCATCTCACAAGCTTACCTTCAGCCTCCTTGGGTCGTCTTTTTAACAGTCTTATGAACCATTCAACCAGTACTCTACCTTTAAAACAGGAAGTAACACAACCAGGATAAAAATAGTCTCCTCTGTGTTCCAGACAGCATTTATACCTCCCCATCCCTCTGCTGCCTTCCAAGCATCAGCCTGTGTGTCTTCAAGATGAGCTAAATCTCTCTGCTTCGAGTCTTTGCATTTTGATGTGAATTTTGCTTTCGCTAGGCTTCCCAGAAAGCAAAGCCTGAGGCAAAAGCTTATGTGTAGTATTTTTGTAGGAAGTACAATCTCAAAAAAAAAGAAAAAAAAAAGGTAGGTTTAAGGGGCAAAAAGTATAAAAAGAGTGCAAGCTACTACAAGGGTGAGTGACTACGGCCAAGCTGGTTACCCTTAGGGACCCACGTCTGGTATTGCCACTTGCTGGATCTTGTAGGGCTGATGTCCAAAATGCCGTCTGATCAGCTGTAACCGCAGACAGTGTCTCCAGGGGAAGAGAAAGAATGCTACAGCCAGCTCCCATTACCTACTGGTCAAAGTTCACTTCATAGAATGAGTGTCCTGAACGTCTGTGAGATCCACAAGCATTGGTCTGAGCTGATTCCAAACCTTCAGTTTTACTTGAGTTCTTACAAAAAGAGAAGCGTCGGGGCATGAGGTGGGAGGTGTTTAGCACAGTGATCTATAAGGATGTAACTGTAACTTTCTTGGGGACTGTCCCAGCTCCTGAATAAAGACAGGGAGACTTATATATATTAGAAGCTTCAGGCACTATAACTGGGCAGACACTCAACTGTTTCAACCTAACAATACTGGCCTGGCCTGTGTACCACTGTGTGGCCCGTTACCTGTTCATCTTAGTCTCATCCCGGCACCTTCTCCTTCATCCCTGTCCATCTGACAACTCCCCGTGCGTCAGTTTTCACCTGAGATCCTCTCTTTTAGCCCAGAAGTCCTGCCTTAACTTTCCAGCCCAGCTAATAGCCGTTCAGCTCTTCATTTGACCAATTAGCAGAGGATGGCTTTACCCAACAAGAGGGGAGGCCTTTGGTCCTGGGGAGGTTTGATGACCCAGAGTAGGGGGATGCTGGAGCAGTGGGGTGGGAGAGTATGGGTGGGTGGGGGAGCACTCTCACACAGGCAAAAGGGAGAGGGGCAGATGTGGGATGGGGCTGGTGGTGGAGGGGTAACCCGGAAGTAGGATATCATAGGATAAGGGGTTGGTGGAGGGGGTAACTGGGAAGTGGGATATCATTTGAGATGTAAATAAATGGAAAGATTAATAATTTTGTTAAAAGGTGAAGGAGAATAATGTATACAAAATACTAATGCAGGATATGCTTCATTAAAGAGTATCCCTACATAAGGCATGATAGGTACTACTTACCTGAAGTGATGCTCGCCTAATTCCATGTGGCTAGGCCAGATGACCAGGGCCAGGAAATAGGTGGGAGAACCCAAAGATACCCCTGCTACAGTTTCCATGCCCCTCAAAATTGCACTGACGGCCCTGTTACAATAGAGTTGGTGCCCTAGAGAGGCCCTGATAGAGAAACTAACCAGGCCTTGTGAAGAAGGAAGCTAACCTCAGTAGTCTGAGCTCAAATGAAAAGGTTGTTTAAATGAATTCCAACCCCTCCTATGTCATTGGTCTTAGGGACATGGTTGCTATGAAGCATCCATCATCTGTTCTAAATTCTCTTAGGCTCAGCAAACCCCAGGGATTTTCTGTATCACCTGCCAGCCAGACTGTCCTGGGCATTTGTCCCTCAGAATCTGGTTGTCCTTTCCTATTCCTGGAGTTGAGGCAGGCAGTCTCTCTCAAAGCATCCTCAACTGGAAATCTAGAAACTCCGAGGAACACTCTGGTAACTTTTCTGAATGCTGTGCCTTCTTGGATCAAGGCTACCTGTTTGTGTATTTTGTTCACATCTTCTGGATATTAATAAGCATGATTCCTAACTGAGTGGCCTGAAATGTCTTCTCTGCTTCATTTCGCAGCAGCCCTCACAGATCCCCCTGACAGCCAAGATCAAACAGGCTGAGGTAATTTATAATAACTCCTCTGTTGGTCTCTAGCATGCTCACCTGAGAACCCATAGGCCCCCATGAAAAGATCTCAGCCACCAATCCTGGAAACTAGAATCTAAATTGGTAGAAACTAAGCTTGGAAGAAATGGAAGCACAAATTTCATAGTTGGGTTTCTAGGCTGTAGTTGGTAAGAGGTAGCCAATCCTCTTTCCCTTTGGTTCCCAAAGTCCCGGTCACCTAGCAAATACTACCCCTTGTTCTAGTTTCCTTTCTGTTGCTATTGGGGGAGTGGGGAGTGTGGAAGGGGGTGGAAGCAACTTAGAAGAAGAATGGGTTTATATCATCTTACAGGTTCCAGTCTATCACTGAAAGAACTCAGGCCAGAAATGCAAGCAAAAGCTTGAAGCAGAAAGAATGAAGGACCACTGCTTGCTGGCTCCAGGCTCATGCTTGGCTAGCTCTCTTATTTAGCTCAGGATGATTTGCTCAGGGAATGTTGCTACCCACACTGGACCAGACCTTCCCAAATTAATTAAGGATCAAGACAACCTGTCTGCCAAAGACAGGTCTACAGGTCAATCTGATCTCGGCAACCCCTCAGTCAAGAATTCTCTTTTCAGATGACTCTAGGCTGTATTGAGTTGACAATTAAAGCTAACTAGGATATCCCCTAGTAGTGTCCTAGTTGGGTACCTAATAAGCCGCTTAATTGTTGTTGTATAAGACTGTTCTAGATGAAGTGTTACATAGAATATGAGGATTCTTCCACAACCTGGCCACTGTGCTTTCTTTGTTTCTGAGACAATCTTAGATGGTGTAGATAAGTAGAATGAATCTCTGAATGGAAGGAAAGAGAATCATACATGGTGAAGATGCTGAATCCAAGAAGAACAGATTGCTGCTTCCATCAGATTTCAAGGCAACTGGTATAGCATACTACAGGTGCTTGGCTGTTGTGTGTAAGGAATTGTCTCCTGCTATGGAGATGTGGGGTACCTAGTAAGAATGGGAGCTGGATCAGCTCTCGTGAGAACACATGCTATGTGGGCTCAGGCTTGGTCTTCATCCCTGTTGCCATAGCTACTTTTCTATGGGCCCACCATACCTGCACTGAGATCACTAGAGATATTGACTATGGAAATGAGGCTTCCTGCTTATGTGTGTCTTGACTAGTTCCTCTGAAGAGCATTCTCTCTTTTGGACATGACCATACAACCCTCTACATGCTTTGTGCCCACTCAGCTATTCCTTTTAACACACTACTGCTGTAGACTTATTTGTGGTTGACTTTCTAATCTTTCTTTCCTTCGGTTTCTGGTAGACCAATCAATACATTCAATAGATAACTTTTAAGCCAGATCTCAAAAGGTAGTAAGAGTTGGTCAAAATAAGTTGATGGAGTGGGTGGGCAATGATATGAATCATTGGGTAAAATTCTTGCCATACAAGTCTGGTGACCTGAGTTTGATTTCCTCAGAATCTATGTGAATATTGGGCAAGATAGAGACAATTTTACAAGATTGACCTCTGGCTTCCATATGAGTGCCATGGCACATGACTACGCTCAAATACACACACATTAAGAGAAAGGAAGGAAGAAAGGAAGGGAGGGAGGGAAGGAGGGAGGGAAGGATGGATGGAGGAAGGAAGGAAGGAAGGAAGGAAGGAAGGAAGGAAGGAAGGAAGGAAGGAAAGAAGGAAGGAAAAACCCTCCCCTGTAGAGAAAAATGCCAAGAGCTGGCACATCACATGAAGAGAACTGTAATCATTCCTACTACTTGCAGAACAAGTACCACATAAATACAAGTGGCTAATAGATTGTGTGGCACCTTTAATCATCATAAGGAACTTGCTCCCGATTCAGTAGGTGACATCAATTCACTGTAGAATTTTAAATAAAATTATCACGGAATTCCGCTTCCAGTTATATGCTCTAATTTATTTGTAGCAATAGGGGAGACAAACTGTAATGTTAGTGAAACTGTCCAAGCAAAGGATGATAAAGATCTGAGCAAGCAACATGGCTATTGAGAGTGGTAACTAATGAATGAAGTGTTACCTGGAAGTTCATGTGACTATAAAGTATGCTTCACAATTGGTAGTTCCACCGAGAAATGGGTGAACAGTGAAGGCTTTAACCTCACTGAGGGATTACTCCATTGAGAATTTCATGGCTGAATGACTTCATAAGAAATGGGGTTCTGAGAGAAGAAGTCATCTCAAGAAATTTATTATTATTATAATAATAATAATTATTATTATTACTATTATTGAGGTCTTATCTTGCCCTTCCCTCTACTTCATGTCTTCCATGAAGGGAGCAATTTAACTCCTCCCTACCTATCCACCATGATATTCTATCTAACCACACCCCAAAAAGAGATGGGCTAATCCACTATAAGCTGAAACAGCCTCTGCATTTGGGACCCAAAATGAGTTGGTTCCCCTTTAAGTTGTGTCAAGTGTATGCCACAGGGCAAGACTAGTGAAGGGAATTGGAGAGAAAGCCATTATTTTGTGGTGGCTTCAGCAGGATTTTGTTATTGGTGGGATGTTGAGATTGGGGGAAACAGAGGTGTGCTGACCAAATTGGTAAATCTAGAGATGGTGGGATCTGCCATAACATACACAGGCATATCAGGAAAGAAGATACAACTAGGTCTAGATAGATCACCAGTGAAGTCTCATAGATACTCATCTGGAAAGAAGCCAGATCTAGAAATTATAGCTTTGCCCTGGATATATGAGGTCACCATGTCTAGAAAGAGAAGAAGAATGAATCACAAGTATATTCTTAAATCTGATTCCTTAGAAGAAGGCAAAGAGAACTCCTCAAAAGGAAGAGATAGAGAGGGGATCTAAGGAGGGCCAAGGAAGTAATTTGAATGGCTGGAGGAAGGGACAGTGCTAGCTAAGGAAGAGGAGAGCTGTTTTCTTGGAATAGAAAACAATGTAAGTCTGAACACAGATAAATATAACATTTGAGGACAGGTCACCCTAATTTTCTCAGGGACATAGCAAGACATTCTCTCATCAGTGGACTATGGCTAGGAAGCAGGATAGAATAAAGCAGACTATGGGACTGATCTAGAATACCAGTCTAGAGGGGTAAGGCCACAAGGGGGAAGGGGTTACAGGATCATTGCTCTAGAATGAGAAGAGAATTCTAGCCAATATGTATGGAAAGCAAACAGAATAATCACAAAGTGGATATATGAGATTAAAGAGAAAGTATAGCGCATATAAGTGTGTCAGAGAGCTAGAATTATAGACAGGCCTGAAGAAGAAATGTGGAGTCCAGCTGGTTTATATTTACATATATAATTGTTGTGGTCTTTCTCCCCTACAGTGAAGCTCCATTAGTGCCAGCCCTAATTTCTCATTTCTTTATTAAATTGTGTTGATCCTATGTCTCTTATGCATTTGAATCTTAAGCTAAGTGAATTAGACTAATCTGTAATAGAACTAATTTGTGATAGGATATTGACGGCTAAAGAGGGTTTGATATGTTATCCAGCTCAGGAAATGGACTGATGATACCGACTTAAAACCAGCGTTCTTGTCTGGGGATGTAACAGCGTCACCCTATGGCCTTGTTTTAACGCTTAAGACTCCTGCCCACCCCGTCCTCCCTAAGTCCTAGTTCAGTGGCTCTGAGATAAAGTCTGGGTGCCTGAGTGTTTGCAAATATCTCCATTTAAAATGCAGGTTAATGCAGATGGAAGAAGAGATGAGCGTTTTAGCTCCTCGAGTCAATAGCTTTTTTTGAATAATTGACTGTGATTGATCACCTCTTGGTAACGCTTTCCTGTTCCCCACTTTCTATTGACTATGAGTAAGACATCTGAGCTCTTTAAATTTAGTTTCAACCATAACATGCAAAGTTTGTCACTCTAGATCTTTTATTGAAACATAACCATAAAATATATTTTGATCATATTTTCCCCTTTCCTGCCCAACTTTATGTTCTTTTTAGTCTCTTTCTCATAGAAGAAAACAGAAACTAAAATTAACAAAAGCAAGAACCACCCCAAAAATGATTTTTAAGCAGCAGCTTTAAAGTCCCAAATATAGATGGGCACTTCTTCGTGTGATTAAAAGTACCTGAAAGTTAGTTTTCAGTGGAAGTGTCATCTCTTAACTTTTTATAACTTAAATTTTGCACAGTGTATCATTGTTGTAAGAGCACACATGTGGAAAGTTACAATCTGAATCAGTGAATTTGGGATGCACCCAGGAAAAATGTGGACATGGTACCACTGCTAATGCAACTGAGAGAAATCTGTCAAAGGCACCGAACTCACTACGGCTACTTGTTTCTCCTGGAGACAGAGAGTTGGAGGAGCTCTGGATTCCCCTGTACATTGTTCCCAGGAGATAATTAAACACAGTCCTTTATTTCCTGGGAAAGCTACCATCTGGATAAGAGATGCAAAAGATCAAAGCAACATATGTGAAAATGTGTCAAGTCAAAAGAAGACTCACTTATGTGAACATATTAAAAGAATAGAGATAAAAATAAAAGAGAGAGAGAGAGAGCACCTGGGGAGTCGTAAAATGTTAGCTTTAAGCTAGGCAAATGCTGCTTTTAATTTCCATACAGTAGAGGAGAATTCAGCACCATGAATAACATTTCATTAGGACGAATACCTTTAAAGGTTTATGTGGCCACACTGGTTGAGAGACAGCACAGCAGCCTGGCCCATGCTTGTATAGCCTTTTCTCTGGTAACAGCATGAGCCAGTTATCAGGAAAAAAAGTGAATTTTCTATCTATCTGTCTGTCTGTCTGTCTATCTGTCTATCTATTATCTATCTATCTTATCTATTTAGATCTATAGATCTGTCTAGCTATATCTGGATCATCTATGGATCTAAGTATAAGTGGATAACATACGGTAAATAAACAGGCAGACAATAGAGATATCAATAGACACATAGATCTATAGGTAGGTAGATTGGCAAAGACAGATAGATGGCATCTCTTTAAACAGAAATATAGTGATGGTTTCTAGAAAACTGAGAAATCAGAAAAAAAATTAAGTCATCCCCTGCCCCCACCAACACATACACATGGGTGCGTATGAGCACAAACATACACACACACACACACACACACACACATTTTACATTCTACCTTAATATTGTTGCAGAGACTGAGTTATAGATGTCTGAAGATAGTGCTCTGAGGATCCTATCATTTGAGCACTGATAAATACATTAAAAAAAATATACATGGATAAAGGTGTTGAGGGCTAAAATAGGTAAATTCCTCTAGGCAGTACCACTTTAATTGACAGCTGTCTGCCCTGCCCCTCATCCCAGCCCCTTTCATTCTGTTTGATTTCATTATGAGATTTAAAAAGTCCCTTTGTACCTGTGCTTATAAAAAGCTTAGTACTTTGCATCAGTAAACACCAAGCTCCTGGGAAAATGTGGGTCTTGTGACTTGACAAGCATGCTGAAATTGAACTTAGTGAACATGCCTCTGTTTGCTATTTAGTAGGTTTTATATTAGCATTATATACTATAGTCTATTATAAGTTATAAATTATAGTCACATTAATATATTTGTAGTGTGTTGGTGTTGTCTGGGAGGTGTTTCTAAAAACATTAGCAATTCAGGATTATGTCTTCACACCTAGTCTTCCTGATAATTTTGGTAACATTATTTTCCTATAGTGCTAGAGACAAATCTCAGGGCCTCATGTTCGCTAGGCAGGTACTTTGTTGAATACCAGGCCTCACCCTGGTAACAGTTTTGAAGAATTTTCTTTAAGTGTTATTCCTACCACTCAATTACCCAGGAAATATTTAGTGAGCATTTACTTTGGACTCTTTTCAGTACTGAAACTATAGCTAAGGTCCCTGAATTCGAGGACTCTATATTAGCTGAGAAAAAATATAATAAATACAGACAAATAAATGAATGTACAAGTGTACAGAGCAGGAAGAGACTATGGTGAAGTTACAAAAGGGCATGTGTTACATGTGTTACATGTAATAGTTTACATATAACTATTACATGTTACATGTTCGAGATTAAACTCAATCTCAAGCTTACAGTTTGAAAGTGTTGCCATTTGAGATTAAAATGTCCTTCCAAGGGCTCATGTGTATAAACACCTGGTCTCCAGATGTTGGCTCTGTCTTAACAGGTTATGGAGCCTTTAGGAGGTAGAATGTGGCTGATGGTGGCATTTCACTGAGGGTAGGCCTTTGAAGCTGTAGCCAGGCCTGCTCTGGCTTTTCTCTCTGCTTCCTGATTTGTAACAAGCTGTGCTACAATGTCCTGCCACTACAGACATGGATGCCCCCAGCCACTGTGTCTTGTCCACCATGAGGGACTGTGTCCCCTCACCCTGTGAACCAAAAAAATCTTCCCTCCTTACAGTTACAAGAAAAATGATTGAATGCAGATGGTGACAGTGAGTCTGGGTGGCATTGCTTTCTTCAGCCATTCAGGGATGTCCTCTCAGGTAAATCAAGTTTGAAGTTAAGACCAAAGCTATAAGGAGGGAGATTCAGGAAAGGGGCTGCTGCAAAGACCCTGCCATAGTTATGATCCTCGAATGTCTGTGAGATGGAAAGGAGATGCCAATGGCTACAGAGATTGAATGGAGGAAACAGGGAGTGATGGTGTCACAGGTAGTAGACAGGGAATAGGATGGGGCCCTTCTAGGCCATGATGAACTTTATTTTAAAATTATGACTTTTTATTCTAAGAAGCATGTCACAGCTGGAGAACCAAAGAGTAACTGTAAGAAAGAACAGCTCACAACTGGATGGATGATGGCTCTCTGTGTCCCCTTAGCTCTGTGATCAGCTGCCATCTGGCTCCTGCTGTCTTTGCTCTTCTGATAATGATCCAGCAAAGGTCAACATGTCCGTGGTGAGTTTAGGTCTTCTGTACTCTGTTTTTCCTCAATGTCGATTAGACCAGCTGCCTTCTCTTCTTCTGTGTATATGCTTTTTCCCTAAGTTCCATGATTTTGCCAGTTCAAAACTAACTCTTCAGTCTCCTTCATAGGTTTTTCTTTGCTATTCATGTTTAGTGTTCTGCAATATAATGTTTTTAGACTTCATTTCTTTTTACTTTACATGCAACAAGACCAGCCAAATTACTTCTATGCTATAGTACTTCCATATGGTAATGATATGCTAATGATACTCATCCTGAGGGTTCATTCCAGGTCTCCATGCTAAGCTCTGGGTCTGTGTATATGGCTGCCCCATCTGCCACCTTTACAAGGATATCTCTGGATACTACAAATTCAACAACTGCCAGACTGAATCTGTAATCGTCACACCAAAGCAGCCCTCAGTCTGTGCTTCCTGACTTAAGAGTTGTACCATATATAGTATGTTGATCAAGCTAGAAACCTAGGTCTCACACTTGCCTCTCTCACTCACTCTGTATTAAGTCAGTCACTCTATTCAGGTTCTTTCTACCTTCACAAGTTTTCTTTGCCCAACTGCCTTTCCTCTCTTCCCACCACAAATGCATCAAAATCTTCCCTCATCCCTTACAGATGACAAGGGCACTCTCTTCAACTGGTTTTCCTACTCAAAACCATCTTCTTTGCTGTCTGTGTCTCATGTTACAACCAGGACAATTACTTCTGACAGGCAAATTTTGTTTTCTCCCTGCTTACATCCATGAGTGGTTATTTATCCACCCTAGCCCTCAAATTGCCAAACATGATCTTGTAGTCCTCCATGATCTGATTCCTCCTACCTCTGTTTCCAAACTGATTTCTTATCCATACCTGGTTGTAATCATACATTCACCCCTAAGGAACTAAAGAGTCATTTAATGTTTCTTGCTGAGACTACGTCTCCTTTTTTTCTCAGAGCTCCTTGCTCATATAGAATTGGAGACACATATCATTTCTACTTGGCAAGTCCATGGCTTTGTTTCCTGTTTAAATTCTATAAAAACAAGACAAAAGCCTTCCTCGTGCAGCTGGTTCAGAGGTTAAGAGTTTTTGCTGCTTTTAGGAAAACCAGAGTTGGGTTCCTAGTCCCAGGTCAGGCAGCTTGTGAGTGCCTATAACTCCAACTCCAGGCAGTTAAAGCCTTTTCCTCACCTCCACACACAGAGCTACACACACACATACATAATTAAAAATAAAATAAGTCTATTTTAAAGAGGCTTGGCTTCTGATAGCACAGTAAGATTCAAGATGGCAGAATTCCATTAATCAGTTTCAGAATGACAATGGAACTACAGATGCATTCAACTGGACAGAGAACAGGGGTCTTAGTTAACTTTTTTCATTGTCCTGGCAAAATATCTGGCAAGAAGCAATTTAGTGATGAAAAATATATCATAGGTCAAGGGAGTTTAGTCCATCCTGGCATGAAAAGTCCAGAGTGGCAGGTAGCTGGTCCCACTGTGCCCTGTCAGGAAGCAGAGAGTGGACAGGAAGTTGGGCCAGTTATAAAACCTCATAGTCTATCACCCATAGTGACTCAGTTCCTCCAGCAAAGCACCACCTCCTAAACATTCCACAGCCCTCCAAAGCAGTGCCACCAACTGAAAACCACATGTTCGGGGACATGAGCCTTTGGGGGACATTTCATATTCAAAACCTAATAGTGGACATGGCATGTGAGGGATTAGGTCCAGTCCTACTTTCAGAGTCCGAGACAGAATGACGTGATGACAGAAGACTTGATCCTGTAGATGGAGCCAATCGCCATAGAGAAACCATGTAGGCAAGAGGATGAGGTAATCGGGGCCTTACTCCTTCAGCATCCATGCAGAAACAGATGAACGGACATCTCAAGCATTGGGTAACCCTCCTGCCCACAGATCCTAGTAAACTGTAAGTTCCCAGGGCCTAGTCTAGGAAACTTAGTGAAAACATGTGTTGAGCTAGACTTACGAGAAAATTCTGGGAGACTCTTTGGTGATAGGAGTGTAAAGCTAGTGACGTTAAAAGAGAAGAAGTTTTGCACCCTTGTGTTGTGAGCTGAGCTTTAGTCTGCCTAATTTATTCTGTCCCCCCAAAGCATTCATTGTTTGTTTTGCTAATGAAACTTTAAACGCTTTATAGTATTATGTGGATACCACAGGTAAATAGTGGAGCAAAACGAGAGGCGGCTGAGACAGGTTAGTCAGGATAGTGCTTGCTGCACACATGTGAAGATCTGAGTTAGTTCCCAGGATCTATATTTTAAAAAGGAAAACTGAACATAGCATTGTTTTCCTATCATCTCAGCACTGAGGACCTAGATATAGGAGGATCTGGAGTTATCTGGGCAAGCCTATCCAAATCAGTGAGTTTCACACTCAGTGAGAGGCTGCCTTAGAAAATATAGTGGACGATGGAATGACGAAGACACCCAACATGAACCTCTGTGTGCACACAACGTACACACACATGCACACACGTATACATCTGAACACACACAGGCACACATGCACGCGCACACACACACAGATCAGACATACACTAAGGACTTGTTACAATGTATCTGTAAAGAACCCAGTAGGTAACGTGGTGCATTAAACCCTGCGCCTTCTTCATTCACCGTTGTTTGTGTATGCACGTGTGTGAGTGTCCACATATGTATATGTGTGTGTATACTCCACAGAATGCATATGGAGGTCCGAGGACACCTTGCAAAAGTCAGTTCTTTCCTTCCACCATGGCAGTTGCTGGGACTGAACCAAGCTTGCCAGGCTTTGTGGCACGCGCCCTTCCATGCTGAGCCATCACGACAGCCCATCATTCACGTCGCCTTTGCTCACCTCTCTTCAAGCCTTACGCTCATATAATGGAACACGACTCCAAACTGCATTCACTTAACGCTTGCCAATGTAGAATACATCAATGGTGTCAGGAATAGACACAAAATCCAGAAGCCAGAAAATTCGAACTACTTCTGCCCTACTTTCTCTGCCAAGGCCTTTTTCCACACAGTCAATTAAGCAACTGCAGCATATGGGTAGTGTACAGCCAGAGACAAAAGTGAGAGCCGTGTACTCACAGACGTGAGCCCTAAGTCAAGCCACTCGGGTCTTAGTCAAGTCTAACTCGTGGGGCCACCGACTTCTTTATTCTGAAGCCACTTTCCTTACCTTTCCATAAACCTTCCTGGTTCTTCTTCTATGCTTTTTCCTTTACCTTATCTTCCATCTTCTGGCCCCGTGTCTTTTCCTTGATTTCTGTTGAGAAATATGGGGCCAAATTCCACAGGTAGCAAACTGATCCATTGTGAACATATAGCCCAAAGTTCTGCTTCTCAGCATCCTCATCTAGGAATCTTCCTCCAGGCCTCGTCTCTCAAAGTTTGAATTCAAATAGTGTGGAATGATATCTAGGTATTAGCAATTTTTAAAGTTTTTCCCTAAAAACCCCTAAGGTGCATTTAGTACTGAGAATAACTATCTTCTATAACCTCTACCTTAATTTGTTTATCTATAAAATGGGCTCATCAGCCTGAAAGCTATAAGGAAACTTTTTGAATTAAGGACTTCACTCAAGCTGAGCATAAACTCTCACTCACAGCATCAGCCCTATCCTCAGAAAGATTTTTAATGTCCTATGGCACGAAGTACCTTCCAATGACCTGTAGCTGTGGAGGAAGGTTTGCTACGGGCTGAGAGTCAAACTGCACGGGGATGAGGTTGAAGGTAGGATGGAAAAAGGTGAAAATGAGTGGATCTAATAACGTTACCTACTTGAAGGTCTGACACTGATGAGATTTTTGGGGTTTTTTTTTGGTTTTGCTTTATTCTTTATATGCAGAATAACCAATACTTCATTTGAGGGGAAAAAACTTTTGATTATATATTTTGGATATCTCATAGGATTTAAATTCTTGATTATTTTGTTTGTTTGATGTGAAATATAGAGTCAAAGGAACAGTAGAGTTTTAAAATCTCACCCAGTCCTATGCATATGGATATCTGGAATGAGCAAGAGCAAATGGCCCCTACAGACCTATACTCTGAGCATTGTAAAGCAGAGGCTAGGAGCCCATGCTTGGTGGCATTGCCAGGGTCACAGTAGAGTGGAGAACTGTGGAGATCTTATCCCATCCTGAACTGAGACTATGGTGTATGGTCACAGCAAGAAAACACTTCCAAACCAAGGAACTCACACAGCCATAGCCTCTGGTATTTTGCTGGTGACACCATTCTCCTGAACCATACGTATCAACATGACTCTAATTAGCTTAGCCTATCAGTGGTGTTAAGTTGAAGTTATTAGAGCCTCCAATAACTTCTCCACTTGGGAGCCCAGCAGGTTTCAGTAAGCAACATGTGTGCTGATAAAACATTCCCGTGTCCCTGAGTCACCCCAGAAATGCTAAGAAAGCAAATAATTCCATCAAAGAGAACATTCTGTGAAGACAGTCTTTGGGGCCTGCCTTAGGATTCTTTAAAGAAGCAGAAGCAAATTTCTTTATGAGAAATTGGCTCATATCTGGGTCACCAATGGATTAATGGATGCTTGCCTGTATCAGTTAGGACAGTCTCTTGAGTTCACCACTCAGAAAGTTCATCTCTGTTGGAAATATTCTCTCAGATTTGCCAAGAAGCACCACAGAATCTGTGTACACTGTAGCTAAATCAAGTTGACACAGAGTTAACCTTCAGGGAGTCTTCCTCATTCTTGCCAACAAACAATACTTATAGGATATCCACAGAGTGGTACCCTGTGTCTTCCCCTTTCCCTCTGTCTCACATCTTGAATACTTTACTACCTGAAGTATGGCTTTGAGGTTCTTTGGCTCACATAACCCATGATCTATGATCGAACTAAGAATTTGGTTGACAAAAGGATAAACAAGATAGACTTAATAGTTAGATGACTGGAGTTGAAGTAGGAATTCTATCTGCGTTGATTACTTTAGCCTTGCTGTGTTGTGACAGACATCTCACTTGAAAGGTTTATGTATGCTCACAGTTTCAACAGATTAATATTAGCACTGGGAAGGCATGTTGGAGCAGCTGCATCTGCTGAAGAACGAGTGTGAGGTGGTGTCTGTTCCACATCAATAGAAAGGGAACAGGATTTAGACCAGAGCTTGAGGCAGGTACAACACTGAAGGGCTTGCCACATACCTCACCATCTAAAGGCTCTACTAGCCATACATAATATCATAAGTTGAGTGTTCCACCACTGGCAATACCTCAGCTCTGTTACCTCACCTGAAAGTGGGAGGGATTCTGCATGGATATGCAGTTTCCATGTGCTCTTATCTCTATCACCAGACTTCATACTGACAGTGTCGGCTCCATGAACACTTTTAACCAAAGCACTTGATCACACTGAAAACATTCCAATGGGAAGTTCTTGATTATATAGTCTTGAAGATTTTCAAACCGAATCCTACCAAATTTGTATAATGAAGCTTATGAAGGATTATTTTCAAATTTAAAACTCAAGTTATGCGTTTGACTTACGTTTGAGCTATGGCCAATGCTTTCTCCAGTGATTAGCAGAAAAGACCGCATAGAGCAGTGGTACTCAGCTCTTCCTGCACACAAACATCCCTTGGAAGTTTGAACAACACTAGTACTGGACTGCCAGCCTCTGAAGTTCTATTTCAGTTTTTTTCTAGAGTATCTTGGACATTGGAGTTTTCAAAATCCCCAGCTGAGGCCCAACTCTCCATGGATGCAACTATAATCTAGGGTTTATGCACAGGAGATTAAATCAACAGTTTTACCCTGTTGGGTGTGGCATCATTCACAGTGTTCTATAACTGAAAGTAACTTGCATTTGTTACTTCTCTCATCGCTATAACCAAATACCTAATAAACCATAATTTAAAATGAGAAAAGGTTAGGGTGGGCTCGAAGTTTGAAGGGATTCGGTCTATTTTGGTGGGAAAATCATGGTGACAGGAGCTTGAGGCAGCTGCCCATATTTCTTCCATATCCAGGAGAAAATGCTGCAGTTCAGTCACTGTCTCCTGTCTATTCAGTCTGAAAGTCTAGCCTAGAGAATGGTGCCACCCACGATTAGTGGAATCTTCCCACTGCCAATTAACCTAATCTATAAAACCCCTCACAGGTATGCCCAGAGGTTTGTTTCTATGGTTATTCTTAATCGTATATGGTTCACATTCAATATAAGTCATCATATAACCTAAATTCCTTTATGGGGATGAATAGATAAATATGTAGTATACATGTACAACAGAATTTTATCCAGCCCTATAAAGCATGGTAGCCTGTCATTTGTAACATGGGTAAACTTGGAGGACATTATATTAAGTGAAATAAGCCATACCACATGATCTCAGTTGCATATGGATTTCATAAAGATAATTTCATAGAAGCGTAGAATAGGATGGTGTTTTCCCAAAGAGTGGGAACAGGGACTAGAGAGAGAGTAAGGGATTGCCAAGACATTGGCCAAAGGATAAGAAATGTTAGGAAAATTAAGCTTAAGAGAAACACTAACTATGATCACCATGTTGTGATCATAGTTAATAAAATATGTCATTAAAATTGTAAAAAAATAAATAAATAAATTTAAATGTTCTCCCCGCCAAGTTAGAGGTATGGAAAGCAATCCATTAGCTATTCAGCACCTAAAGCCAAGGTTCTGCGAAGGCCGTACACATGCTTAATTGGTGCTTCATAGCCTAATGGCTCAGCTACTTCATCTGTGCTTTTGTTTTGGCATTGTTAAAACCAGGGCAATGATAGCTCCTCAGACTTCATAATTTTTATGAGAACATTAGAACAATAATGTATTAAAAAAAAAAACTTCAGGCCATCAGAATGCCAGTGTGGACAGATCCTTTGAGCCTAGAAACTTCAAGCCTGGAGAGTGGAATGAATTCAGCAACAAAGATGACCAAGCCTCCATGCTAGGAGGCTTTTTATAAATTAGTTCTGCATGGGAGGAAGACTTTGAACCCTGGGACAGGGGACTGGGGTGCATATTTTACTTATCAAACACCTGACCTCCAGGTTCTCTCAGCATCCTTCAGTCCCTACCTGTCATACCCTGCCCCCAATCCTGAACTTTCCAGCCCAGGAGCTGGGCTGCCCTTCCTCCAGAGGATTTTCCCTATGTAATTCAGAATTTTGCCTCCCCTCACCTTCTCTCTCTGCACAGGTGCTCTTTCTCTCTTTTTCTTCGCTCCTCCCCCTTTTCCTCAGGGCCAGTGAACTCGCCTGAGAGCAACTTCCCAATAAATCTGTCTCTATATAATCTAATCTGGCATGAATTGGCTCATTTCACTGGCAGAGAAATATAACCTATCACCTATAAAGGACTGATTATTTTCAAATGAAGTTACTGTGTGTGTGTGTGTGTGTGTGTGTGTGTGTGTGTGTGTGTGTGTGTGTGTATTCATGTGGGTAGATGTATGTGCAGGTATGTGCAGGTATGTGTCCCTGTGATGAACAACCTCAAGGATCATTTCTCAAGTACCATCCACCTATATTTCTTTGTTTTTGAGACAGGGTCTCACACTAGCCTAGAACTTGCCAAGAAAGTTAAGCAGACTGGCTAGTGAGCCGAGGTGTCAACTTTCCTCTGCTTGCTTAGCACTGAGATGATTAGCATATACCGCCATGTCCATTTGGAGGTTAATTTGTTTGTTTGTTTGTTTGTTTGTTGTTTTTTCATTTGTAGGCCGTTTCTGGACTTGAATTCAGGCCCTCATGCTTGCTAGGCAAGAGCTTAATTAACTGAGCTGTCTCCCTACCCCCAGTACAAGTTTTCTGTATGTTGTGATTCAACTCGAAGAATAGAAGCCAAATTAACAGAAAACAAATGGCTTCTTGTTATTTACAGGAAGTCCAGAGAAGTGGGGAGAGGGATGAAGAAACAGTTGCCATAGTGACCAGGTGGTCTACCATCTCCCTAGAGAGGTGGAAGAGCAAAATGTATTCTGGAGTTAAACATAGTGAAAAAAAAAAAATCAAAGCGCAGTGGATGTAAACACTCCCCAATGCCTCTGAAGAAAATATTTATGGCTTACTCCTTTCACTTATTATTCACCTATACGGATTAAGGAGTAGGAATGTGATGTTGTCTGTTTTGTTTTGAGACAGGGTGTCACTGTGCAATGCAGGCTCACCTAGGACCAGGATTACCCCTATGCTTACTACCCCCAACTAGAATTATGTTATTAAAACAAAGCCACATAGAAATATAGACTCACACAAAGGAAAGCATTAGAACATGAGCCAGAGAGTGGACCAAACTCTTCCCTTCAGAGTGAACTCAACACTTCAAAAAAGAATTTCAAATCTACGCAAGTAAATAAGCCTTGTAGAGAGAACACTAGATTAAATGGGATGAGAACTGTGTGGATTTGTGATAACTTTAATACGTGTTAAATATTCAGTTATTAAAAAGTCCTCCCTCCCTGCATTTCTAATTATAAACTGGCATATTCATTTAAACATTGTCAGCAAGAAATCAGAATTCTCACTTTTCGGTGGTTCAGCAAGAAGAAAGCCCTTAAGGTCTGATACCACACACCCCAGGAAAAAAAAATCTCATTTAAAAGGTTAAATCAAGCCTTTCTCTGAAACCAAAGTATAATACTTCCTAGTCCTTAATGCCAGCCTAATGCCAAAGGTATAGGGCTTTTTTTCATGCTATTGTAATTCACTGATTTTCATCTTGTCTTTTTTTATTTTATTAGTGGTTGTTGATGTTGTTTTGAGACAGGATCTCTCGTGAAGTGCACGGTCTCCTGCTTCCCCTGCCTCTCAGGTGCTGGGTCTGCAGATGTGAACTACCATTACAGGTTTTTGTGGTGCTTCATGCATGTGAGGCAAGCACTCCACTAACTGTACTACATCCCTAGCCCTTTAAAAAGAGAACATGCTTTATTGTAAACCAAGAGGGACTGCAGAGATGCTCCAGCACTAGCTGTTCTTGCAGAGGACTCTTGAGCTCGGCTCTCAGCATCTACACAACGGTTCACAGCCGTCGGGAATGCTAATTCCAGACCATCCGATTCCCTCTTCTGGTTTCCTTGGGCAATGCATGCACATGGTACACATACAGACAAAACACTTATGCACATAAAATAAAAATAAACACATCTTTAAAAAATAGAAAACAAAAGCTGGTTAAACCGGAAATCCAGTTTCTTCTGTGTTCTTCCAATTCCCATAAAGAACGGTAATGTTTTCAAGAGGGCGATGTCAAGCTAGCTTCCCAGGAAGCCTCGTAAGGCCACTGGAGGGAGAGGTGAGTCAAGATGTGTGCAGTGCCCAGCAGTGATTCTGTAATTAATGGACTTGGAGCTTTGTGAAAAGCATTCTTTGTCTGTACATAAAGCGAGGGCTTTGTGGTTTCTGTCCATTGTTTTTATCGTCTCTCTCAATCAGCTGAGCCCAGTACATTCTTTTTCCTCCCAGATTAAGTACAGTTCTCAGTGGCTGTGCTCCTTTTTCAGTTTTGATCCCTTTTTGTAAGGTGACCATCAGCTCTTTTGTTGAAAAGATGGCATGGCAGAGCTAGCTTACACCTTGCAGGCTTTCTTTTCCTTTGGAAAAGCCACAGCTATCTGAATGGTTATGGAATGCCCTCGTAGATTACACAATAAAACACTTCAGCCAGCTCACAGCTGCCACAGGCTCTCATATGAGAGAGAAGTGCCCTGTGCTTGGTCTTCAGTATGAGTGGGAGAAAATGTAGGTGATGTGGAGAGAAAAGCCTGCTGAACCAATAAAGTTGTTTCCAGTAAGATAGATAGATAGACAGACTGCCAGCCAGCTGGCCGGACAGACAGGTAGATGGATGTATATGGGTGGATGGATGGATGGATGGATGGATGGATGGTAGATAAACAGACAGAAAGATAGAATGGAAAATTCATGTATTTTAATGAGCAGTTCCCCTTCTTACACTGTGGTGCTTCAGATTGGAGCAATCACATAATTCTTAGTAGTAAGATAAAATACCATTATCATATTGTTCATAACCAACTTTGCTGTAAACCACATTGTTTATAATGTCCTGCCTTCATTGCTTACTTTATATGTAAACTCTTTCAAAGTCACGCTGTCAAAATATCTTTTTAGTGGTGTCACACTCACTCATTTTATAGATATAAAAATGTATGTCTAAGCACAGATATTTATGTAATTCACCTTGTTGGAAATTTAAGCTTACTTATAATTCATTAATATGTACCAATATATCCATCACTCTATGAAGGTTTTACTCTCCTCAAAATATATAATGTTTTCTTTTTTTCATATTCTTGCTAATGTTTTGATAATTTTATATAATGTATTTGATCTCATTCATATCCCATTCTTATTCACACATCTCCAGCTGGTCCCATATTTACTCTTTCTTAACGACTTGCCCAGCCCCTACCATCTGACCTTGTCCCTTCCCTGTCTCAACCCATCAGGTCTGATTTTCAGTCTTCAAACACTCCTGGGTATGGTTGCTACCCTGAAGTGTGGCTGACCCACCAGAGTATCACACTTAAGAAAGCTAAGTCTCTCCCTCTTATTGTTTTTAACAATTGCTTTTTAATTAAGAATGTCCTTTATAACTGTTTTTACTTGAAAGCAGAGTGAGAAATTACCACTCCTATGATTTTTCTTTTCTCCAGTTTTCTATGGTTTTATTTCTGTAGTTAACAGTTCACACTGTGTGATAATTAATTCTGCTTTCAATATGAACTGAAGTCAGGTTTTGCACCCACAAATCTTTCCCCTATGGAATGTCCTTCCTCCAGTAAGACTCCACCTCCTAAAGGTTCCAGAACCTCCCCAAACAACACTACCAGCTGGAGACCAAATATGTAAAAACAAGAACCTATGAGACACATCCGTATTTCAGCCACAGTATTATTGTGGGCAGCTGCCCATTGTATTGCTCTCCTTCTGTGGCTCAGAGCATGGGCTAGTATGATGATGCAGACAACCAAACTGACTTCCTGTGCTCTAATGGTAAACTGCTGGCTTCTTCCTCCTGGCTTGATCTGTGAATTAACTATATTCATGGAAAATATGTTCAAAATCACATTGCTCTTTCTATAAATAGTCCACTCCAATTACATTTATGACTCTAACACATCCTCATCAGTCTTCCCGACTGTCAACAAAAGATGCTCTTTGCTAGTGAAGAAACACCTACCTGGAGTCAGGCTCACCTATTCTGTGCATTAACCATGAGACTCCTTTATAATATCTGTGCTACATTTTCATCATTTGAAAGGCTGAAGTGAAAATAGAGTCTTCCCTATAGACTTAGTAGGCCCTGGTTCAATACAGGTCCTAGACCCATTCACTAGGTTTATCTATACATTGTATCCTAGACCAGATCACTAGGCACAGCTATACATTGTATCCTAGACCAATTCACTAGGCATATCTATACATGTGTCCTAGACCAGTTCACTAGGCATATCTGTACATTGTATTCTTGTTGCTAAAAATTGTCTTACCAAGGCTCTTTGCAGAGTAGAAAACACACCAACAATATCTATGGACTGATTGTTACATTTCACAGCAAAAAGAAGTGAAGGGCTTGGAAATGCATAGCAATTTGGCATAGTAATTTTATGATGATTAATCTAATTTTCTTTTTTGAAGGCTGAGCTACATTTTTGTGTGAATTTGTTTTTTGTTCAGTAATTCAGCTTTATTTTACTTTACAAAAGTATTGATCTGAAACATATTGGAATTTTTAGAAGGCAAAGGAGAAGGGAAAAGTCATCCTTTGTCACAGTGGGGTGCCCGGCCTTGCTTGATAGACAAACTTAATAATGTTTCATATGTTAAAGCATCCTTTGGTTTCTAAATACTCTATACCAGCAATCTCTAGTGTGTTTGCTATAGTTACTACCTTAAGGGAGATGAACAGTAAGCTGTTTAGATCTCTGACTCTGGCTGGACACATTGCACACTTTAACTCTGTTTAGGCCCACTGGCATTCTCCTCTGTGGCACCAGTAGAAGGCTTGCCTCCTCCTCAATGATCCCAGGGCAATAATCCAGGCAAGACAGTCCACAAGCAGAAGTTGGCATTGTATCATTGACGGGCAACTTGGCAAGTGTATTTGGCTTTGCTCTGAGACTCAGATTTCCCTCTTCAAACTGGCAAGGGGTTGAGTCTTTAAGCACACAATCCACAAGAACATAATGCCACCATTTAATGCAAAGCAAAACAAAAGAAAAAGATTGGGAGATCAATATTCAGGCTTTATTCCCTGGCCCACAACATGGAGACCAAACAATACGATCTCTCTTTTGAGTGTCTCTTTTGTGCCTGTGACTGTAAACCACCAGTGTTAACAAAGACAGGGTGGGAATCAGAAGAACACAGCTTGAACATTGCATCTGCCCCGGCAGCTCAGGAGTTAATTAAAGCTCTGATATTTTTTTGCCTCCTGGATGGACTGAATTTGGCCTGTGATTCCTCTGAATGGCATGTGAAGCAGCCGGCTGGGTGTGAGTCCCCCCCCATCTCCCTTCTTCCTCACTTGTCAAATATGTCTGGCAAAGACCCAACTTCCCCCTCCTGACTCCACTCCACTTTGCTCTCCTGTGCAGCTGAACAAGATTCCAAATGAGAAACAGCATTCTTTCCCAAGCTTTAAAGGAGGGCCCGAATCCAGTGAAAAGCATACCAATAAATACGTGGACCCTGAATTATATTGTACGGTGCCCTTCCGCAATTCTTAGCAGGTTTCAAAGTTTGTTTAGTCTGTTTAGAGATTTTTCAGTGCTCTGGCTTTTTTTTTTTTTTTTTTTTAGTTTATAGTGTCCTGAAACAGTGATTCCTCAGCCACTGACAAAGCACCAAAACAAGTATCTTTGTTCCTGGTTTTTTCATAGTATCAGAGGCTGCAAGTAAAGCACAAAGGCACTTGGAATTCCATTAAAGCTGTGTCCCTTTATCTAAAAGAGGAAAAAAAAATACTGCCTTGAGAAGTTTGTCCTAGAGACACCGTTAAGCGAAGATATCTACAACTTGTATTCTGTGTAACTGAAGATTAATGTTAACCCTTTCCTGTGCTGGCTTCTGAGAGAAAAAGCTTGAAGCAAAACCAAGAAAATTCAGCAGCCTTATTAACTGACTCTCTTTTGTTATTGTCGGCTGTTTTATTTGTAAGTTTGTTTGTTTTTAAAGTACTTCTTTGGTTAAAAGCAACCTGGACTGTTTGGTCCTCTAATACACTAGAAAGCTTCAAAAAATAATCAAAAATAAAGCAGAGTTTTAGAAATGGATGAATATATTTCAGTAAAAATGGATGACTATATTTCAGTGTCTTATCAATGGTATCAAGAGAACCATTACAGATCCAGATAAATAAGCTAGCTTTAATAGTGGTGCAATTTGAAAATTAGTCTGTCAATAGGCAGTGGTGGTGCATGCGTTTAATCCCAGCACCCAGGAGAAAGAGGCAAGTGGATCTCTGTGAGTTCAAGGCCAGCCAGGGCTACACCAAGAAACCCTCTCTGAGGGAAAAGAAAGAAGGAAGAAATAAAAGAAGGAAAGAAGGAAGGAAGAAAATTAGTCTGTTACATGATTGCCAGATACCAGAAATAAAAACACAGGGCCTACAATTGAAATTGAAGTTTCCATATAAATAAATACAGTAATTAATTAATTAAACATCTTTAGTATTTGTCTTATTTAGTATTATATAGCTATTTAGTATTTAGGGACATAGTTATACTAAAGTATGATTCATGATTTCTCTGAAATACAGCATAAGCCAAGCATGCGGTATTCTATTCTATCTGGTGACCCTGGTCCGTCCCGGGTTCCCAGCTGTGTACCATAAAAAGATGTAGAGCTTCCTGAAACTTTCCAGGGTCAAGGAAAAGCAAGTTTCTTAGCTCTTTCCATCTGTCAACTTCAAAACTTTCACACATCCTCGAGCCCAGGAAGCCTTCTCTTCCAGCAGAAGAACACATTTCCAGTTAGTCATTCCATATCCGCCAGAGAAGGCGCTCAGCCATTTGAGGAGAGGGTGAGATCTGGCAGCTACGAAGCCGGGGAAGACTAGAACACACAGACCTGCGCAGACTCTCTGTCTGGAAGTAGCGAACGGGAAACGAGTAAGAGAGAAGCAAGGTTTTCTAAAACCAAAACAAGAAAACTTTTAAGAAACTCAGATTCTTACAAAGAAACTATATTTTATCAGAAATGGAAAGGGAACTTTTTAAAAATAAAAAACAATGTTAAGGGAATGACTGGGTACAAGCACGAGAATCTAGTTCAAGTCCACGTCACCCACGGAAAAGCTTGTGCGTACCTATAACCCTGATACTGTGGGGCAGAGCCCCATGTAACCTCGGAGAACCCTCTAGCCAACCTATCCAAAGTAGATAGCTTCTGATTCAGTGAGAGAGCCTGTATGTATCACGTCAACAGAGAGGAAACCAAGAGAGAAAGACACAATATGGTCTGCTTTCGATTCCACTTGCAGTGCACAGATATCTACTCACAAGCAAGCTCTAGGAACATTGCATGTGCACACATGCATGCACACATGCATGGGGCATGCACACACACACTTTTAACAAAAAAAGACCTAAAAGAACAAAAAGACAAAAAATAATACACATATTTCTTTCTTTCTGTATTAAAAGAAATTCTTGGGCTGGAAGATAGCTCACTTGGTAAAACACCTGACCCCTAAGCATGAATACCTTAGTTCAGAACCCCAACCCCAGAACCCACATGAACCTCCAAGCCTGGTAACACATACATGGGATATATAGGCAAGACGGCAGGCAGAAGCTTCTGGACTGGCTAACCTAGTTACTTGGTAAACTTTCAGTCCAATAAGTATCCTTGTCTCAAACAACAGAGGGAAGACACCTGAGACAAATATTAGGAAGTGTTTTCTTATCTCTGCAGTACCAGAGTATATGAAGTACACACACACACACACACACACACACACACACCCCACAACAACAAAGTTAAAACAAACTAATTTCTTGACTACCAGAAACCTGAGCACTGACAGGAGAGAAGCTGAGACCTCAGAAGTCTCTCTTTCTGAACCCTGGTCGGTAGCTGACTTTGCTTACAGTTGGTGGTGAATCCTTTTCTTCATCTGACTGCCTCATGCATCACATGTTTCCTACTCCTCTGACACATGTGAGAGTTTCCAGTGTTGTGCCTTTGAGTCCAATGATACATATTCAACCACAGGAAACCTACTCAAGGTGCCACAGAATCTGGAATTGCTCTGCTTACTGGCTGACGTTAACCTCCCGGATTAGTGATTTTCAAGGTTGTTCTCAGTAGAGACCTGGTGTGCAGTCAGAGTCCTGAGTTCTGACTGCCTCCTTCCTAGGACTCTGCATGCCTGTCTGCTGCCTACATAATCTACACCCCAGAGCCTACGGAGCCACTGGCCCTAGGGCTTTGTTGCTTGTGCAGAACAGACAGAAATAGTGGATTTTGTCTTCTCTACACTGATTCTCCTCACAGAAAAAAAATCTTAGAATTGGGGAAGTGGGGAGGAACTGGGAGAAGTAGAGGGAAGGGAAGCTATAGTCAGAGTATATGATATGGAAAAAAATCTAATTTTAATCATCATCATCATCTCAGAGCTGACTTCTGAAGTCAGAGCTGGGAAGATTGCTCATTCAGAAAGGTGTTTGTCCCTCAAGTACGAGAACCTGAGTTTGAGCACCAGAATCCACATAAAAGTCTGGGTCCAGTGATACCCACTTGTATTCTCAGACACAAATAGGCTTGCTAGCCAGTCAGTCTAGCCCAATCAGTGAGAGATCCTGTCGAAACAAGGTTTATGGCACCTGAGTAACACCACCTAAGGTTGACCTCTAACCTCTACACTCATAGGCATACAAAGAGAGAGGCAGAGGCAGAGACAGTGAGAAACACACACACACACACACATAGGTTTACATGCACACATAGATACACACACACATATACAAGGCATATATAGAGAAAGACATATATAGAGAAGAGACATACATATACAAAGAGAAAGGAGAGACATACACACACAAAGAGAAAGACATACACAGAAAGAGACATACATGGCATGCATACATACAAACAGAGACATATAGAGAAAGAGAGAGATATACATACACAAAAAGGTGTACAGACACACACATGTATGCATGGGGGGAGACAAGAAAGAGCGAGAGATGTTTTAAATTCAAAAACGAGAAAGAAAAAGAATAGAGCGTGCCTGCAATCCCAGCATTCAGAAGGCTGAGGCAGGAAAGTCAGAGTCCAAGGCCAGCCTGGGCTACACAGTGAGACGCTGTCTGAAGCTGAACAAAACACAGAATAATTAATTTCCATGTGAAGGAGTTGCTTTATCAAAACTGAGAAAAATAGGACAAAAAATGATACCTCACAGCAATTCACACAGTGATAAAGGGAAAAAAAATACAGCTTCTCAAGGTGAACTTAGCATTTTACTTCTGAGAATAAAATGTTTATTGTTCGCTTGCTGTGTTCCAGATAAGCTGGCTCAAATCTGAACAAAGCAACATTTTGTTTCTCTGCAGTAAGCACCCTCAGACTTGATGGGAGACTTATAGTTCTATGGCCTAACAATTAACAGACTGATCTAGTTGGTCCCAGGACTTGGAGAACTTACGCAAGAGACTCATCAAGAGTTCAAGGCCAGCTTGTATCACATAGAGGGACTCCAGCTCAAAAATTTAAGGCATAACAGAAAACATGCATTTGGTATGAGCATTCAGTATAGCAGAAACAGAAAAATGAGGGACAAGCTAAAAAAGGAAATTTTTCTCAATTTAAAGTACAGGATGAATATATATTGCATGTAAGATATTTAAATCTCAAAATTAAAAACAAAATAAATACTTAAAGCATCACTTCTCTCCCTAACCCATAAACGATTCCAGGAAATGGGTTCCAAAGGATGTTTTGCACTCCAGCACTTTGAGAGGAACAGGGAGCCTTGACTTGATTCTGACTCCACCCTCACTCTCATGAAGGTGTTCTCTGCCTGAGTGTCATGCTGTAAGAGGAAAAAAGTAGTGGCTGCAATTGTCCAGATGGGTTTGTAGGCATGACCGCTAAGCACGGTGCCCAGGGATCAAGCCAGTTGCTTCACTTCTTCACGCCCCAGAGCCCTCATTTATATAAGGAAGGGGAGAGCATTGCTGGTCTCATAAACAAGCTATCGATAAGGAGTACGTGTGCCAACACACAGGAAAATCAGCCCGGCTCTCTACTTTGAAACAGACTTCCGCTTTATCCGTTCATTAGGTCTGGATGCAGGGTTCTGTTTGAAAGAGAGATTCTACTTCCTGCTTTTAAAAAGTCTTGAAAACCCCACAGGAGACTTGCCTGGACTAGAGAATGGGTATGTGGACAAGCTTGGTTTCAGTGAGACCCTGTCTAAGAAAATCAAATTAAATGATTTTGCAACTTATAATCGTGTTCATCCACTTGTACTTTGGCTCAAAGCCAGTTCTCCACCCCCCCTCCTTTCCTCCCATTAACCCCGAACTCTAAATATTAAGGCCTCTTTGCTCCCCCATCCCCAGCTCTGGATCCCTGTGGTACAGCGGTCTAATGAGAGAAGGATGATGTCATTATAATTGCAGAAACTATTTTATGATAATCTTTTGTTTTTCTCTTGCTAACTTTCTAACGGGAGAAACACTTTATTAATTATCTGAGCCCTGGCAGGCTTTTGGAAGTAAACTCTATATGAAGGCTACTGCTATTAGCCACATTGGATGAAGCACTTGGGGATTAGAAGCATTATGTAAATGTTTACACACGATTATGACATGGCCCCAGCTTCACACTGAGAGGGCACAAACAGCCCAGATAGAAGCATGAAGTCCCAGAGAGGCGGTGGGTTTTGTTTTTGTTGTTGGTTTTTTTTTTAACAAGGTCTGAAATTATCTTTTAATTTTAGCATCAAGATAGTCACACTTTTGAAGAGTGTCATTCACAGCCATTAGGACGATATCTGTGACTGTGAATGGAAGCAGCTGGACACTGAGGGTTAACTGACTGTTTTAAGAACTGGGATGGGGAGCACAGAGAAGAGGAAAGGAGATTAACATGGAGTGACTAGAACAGTTGACAATAAGAGAGGCAGCGCCCAAAAGCAGGCTCTCTGTCTCTCTCTGATGCTGAGAAAGAACCATGGTATTTACAAGATAGATTCATATTCTCTCTCTCTCTCTCTCTCTCTCTCTCTCTCTCTCTCTCTCTCTCTCTCTCTCTCCTTTCCTCTCCCATTTTATGTTGTTTTAATTTTTGGTGAGTTCTACCTAACACATGACGAAGTGTAATCCCCACCCCCCCCCTTGCCTGGCAAGTTTAAGGAGAAGGGCATTCACGAGCACCCATTGAATCTTTCCTTCTAAGGGAGGCTTCTTGCTGTGCAGCACTACCTAATAAATCCTCTTCTCTCATCTAGTGCTGTGAGGATTCAAACCTAGGACCTCACTTACACTCCTCAAGAGCTCAGCAACTTTAGGACTGAGCTATACTCCACCCTCTAAACTTCTTTCCAAAGAAGATAAGAGGTCTCGGTAAGGGCCTCCATCTGCTCTTGGTGCACAGGAGAATTTGCTTCCTTCAAGCTGATTCTCCATGTATGGTAATGATCTGAAATTTTCTTTTTAAGATTAGAGTAAGAAAAGGAGGGAAATTGACACACAAGAAGGGTGCACATAAAGCTTACATGGCTCTGAGCTCTAACGAAAACGTTGACACTCTGAGCTCCTGGACCGGATGATTTCAAGGTTGTCTGCCTCCAGGATTCTATGAGGACAGGTGACAGGAGGAAGTGTTCCTGCCATAGCTGCTGAGAAACATTAGCAAGAGCCAACATCCCCCAGAGAAGACTGAGCTCAAGCCCAGGAGGCTGCGCTTAAGAAAATAAGAATTCCATGTACTAAGAAAGAAATCCTTCACCCTGTCAGTGCAGAAGGGTTAGCCAGGGACCACGGACATCACAGGAAAACAGTTCTGTCTGGTTGTTCAAATGCTTGCTTCTACTATATGTGTGTGTGTCTGTGTGCCCATTTCTGTGTGTGTCTATGTGACTGTGTGTGTGTGTCTGTGTGACTGTGCTATGTGTGTCTGTGGGACTGGGACTGTGTCTGTGTGTGTCTGTGTCTATGTGCCTGTTTCTGTGTGTCATGTGACTGTGTGTGTGTGTAATGTCACAGCACTTGTGTGGAGGTCAGAGGACAGCTTGCAAGATTCACTTCTCTCCTTAGCCATGGGGATTCTAGAAATCAAACAAAGACTTGGAAAAAAAATTGCTTTTACCTCCTGGGCCATCTCAGAAGCCCTATCCTTGGTGTTAAATAAAGAACAAAAAGGAAAAGTTGGTAGAAATTCTTACATTTCCACCTTATCTTTAGTGATTGTGGATTTCTCTCTTTGTGTTATTTAAATTTAATGAGAGAGAAAAGAATGCAGGCTGAGGGGCTGGGGTGGGGGAGTCAAATACTGTAGGAAATTGACACCAGAAAACACAGTAAATTCGAGCTTGTTAGCAGTACAGCTCCAGATTATATTTTTAAAAACAAAGCCTAGCAATAATGCAGTTACAGCCTCAGAGGGAAGCTCTAAACCTGGTATCAGTGTCCCAGACCGAAGAGGGGAGAGACGGGAAGAAAGCAGCCTCGACAGTCTTCTGAGGGGAATATGAAAGGAGATCTCGGAGGCAGGAGAAGCCCCCCAAAGGAGGAGAAGGCTACAGCCCACAGTAATCTGTAAATGATTGCTCCTAAAGTCTGCAAGCTTCAGGCTTGAGCCGTGTTTGTTCCAAAAGAAAGCCGAGGAGGACGGAGTTAATAAAGAGAGATTTAACTGAGAACTCTGGTTGGAATAAAGTGGGCTACAAAAAAGGTCAAATTTGATCAGTTGGAGCAGATTACGGGGGCTTTTGAAGGGTGGTGTGAAGGGCTGGAACCGGTCTGGGAAGTAATAGAGCACAAGATTGATTCAGGGGGTGGAGAAAAGCCAGGACAAGCGCTTATCAGTCCTAGAAGGAGGAAGAGCCGAGCTGCTGGGCGCTGCTGCTCCGGCGTGAGCCTAGAGCTGCCTCTGCCTGCTACCCCGTCGCCCCTGTCCAGGCTCCTCTGCTCTCCGATTTGCTTTCTTTCTGCAGCTCTCAGACAATGGTTTCTCTAATCTCTGACTTGGACTCCCTGAGAGGCTGGAAAGTGTTAAGGTAGGCCTACTTTGCTTTCTCTCCCGCGCTATTTCAATTCAAGGCCAGCTGCTGCCCACCCCCCACTAGCTAAAGAGAGAGAGAGCTTGGCATTCTCTAAAATGCCCGCGTTGGGTTTAAGTGACAAGCCAACATGGCCAGAGGAATACCGTGTTCTGATACAGACACAACTTTAAGCAGACAGACTGGGCAGGCACATGAAAGTGCTCCAGTTTCACTGCAGGAGAGCAGAGAGAACACAGGCTTCCTTCAGGAGAATTCAGGGCTATTTCAACGCTCCCAACACTGGCTGGCGCAGAAATGAGTCCTTAGGTTGAATTGTTTCAGAGGCCACTGATGGGATGAAGTAGTTAGAATATAATGGACTTTCTGGAAGTTCACATAGAAGAGGAAACTTTTTCAAAAAAAAAAAAAATCTTATTATTGCTCACACTTGAAGAGTCCAGAGAACTGTGTGTCCCTCCGGTGAATTCTCCACCAAGCCCCCCAACCTGAGGGTCAGTTTTGGAAAAGTTGATATATACAAACTCAACTGATCAGGTAGAATGTATGTAGTAATGAACTCTCTCTCTCTCTCTCTCTCTCTCTCTCTCTCTCTCTCTCTCTCTCTCTCATAAAAAGGTAAAGACTGGGGTTGCTAAGTAGCTTAGCTAGTAGAACGCTTATCTAGCATGCAGAAGATCCTGGGTTTGGTTCAGAGCACTATGTAAACTCAGCATCCTGGTGCCTGACCGTAACCCCAGCTCTCAGGAAGTAAGGGCGGAGTTCAAAGTCACAGTTTGGCTATAAAGTGTGTTTGAAGCCAGTCTACAACCCTATTGAAATTAAGCAAATGAATAATAAACTGTAAAAAGTGACCTCTGACCTCCTCATACCAAAACTTAGAACCTAAGCTAAACTGAGCAAGTTCACGAGTGAGATGACACTTGAGTCTAAGCTGCACCTTTGGTGGCATCCATGGTGAACTGGTGGGTTCAGCTTTACTATAAGTGGTATTTCCCCAGGGAAAGCGTGTGAGACAGTTTTGAAAATATAAAAATGTTAAATTCAGAGGTGTTTTTATTATTATTAAAAATGGTTCTAGTCAGTTTTTGTGTTTGCCCAAACACCTCCTCCAAAACTTGGTTTTGTCACAGTTAGATGAGAACAAGCACAGAACAACAGAGGAGCAGAAGCAAGCATGTGACTGCAGACTGGCCCGCTGAGGTTTGCCTTATGTTAGCTGACTCTTCGTGTCCCGCCTATGAGGTCTGCCTCAATGTTTACCTGATTTTATTATTTTTAAAGCAATATTCATAAACAAGAACAAACAAAAATGAGGTCAATATTCTACTTTTCTTTTTCAGACATCACTTGTTGGATTAGTTAGGGGTAGAATATAGCTAACAACAAGGGATGGGGTGTGAGAGAGATGGAGCGGGGCTGGCACATGCCAGGGCCTGTACTTGTAGACCAGAGGATGTCTTGTATAGAGACAGTTTTCCCCACCTGCCTTTATGTGGAATCTGGGTATCAAGCTCAGTTTGCCAGACATATCCTTTGCTCCCTGGTCCTGATTCTTACATTCTAGAACTTTTGGTACATGCATCACATAATATGTGTTATTTTATAATCTTTTTCCAATTATAGCATATCCATGTTCATCCACCTATCATAACTGTGGCTCTAATGGCCACATAGCACTGGTCTGTGATGCTCATCAAATTGCCAAGTTATCTTATTTGTTGTTATAATTATTTATTTTATTAATTACATGTTGTTATCTTATTTGTGTGTTATATTATTTCCAGGCCTTGGCTTGTATTGACAACAACACAGTGAACGTCTTTATGTGTATAGCTTTTTGCTTTTATTAATTAAATTCCAGAATTTCTCAATGAGAAGGTTCATTTTACAGATCCCTTAATGATTTGTTTGTTTGTATACATGGTTGAATTTAATTTTTAAAAATTACATATATTTCTTCATTTGTATGTGTGTACATGTGAAACACACACACACACACACACACACAGAGAGAGAGAGAGAGAGAGAGAGAGAGAGAGAGAGAGAGAGAGAACACAGTGCCCATATGTGAAAGACAGTAGACAACTCGCAAGAATCAGTTCTCTCCTTCTACCATGTGGCTTCTGGGCATCAAACTCAGGTCCTTTAGGCCTGGCAGGAAGTGTCATTACTTACTGAGCCATCTCACTGGCCTTTGAACCTCATTTTAATTGGGATGAGGTAAGACATTTCTGTTGATGCTCTCATGGAGTAGATGAACAGATTTCATTTGCCTTTTCTTTCCTTAAAGACTAACCTATTTCTAAGACTGAACGATATCTTAAGAGTGCTTTCAAAACATTCTCTTTGGGTGATTAACTTAATATCACTGTGCAAGCAGATGGGCAGGGTTCTGGCTTTAAAGCTATGTGTGGCTATGGTGGCAAGCTTTAAAAATGCAGTCCTTCAAAGGCCTTTTAAAATAATGTTCCTGTCTTAACCTATTTAGAACTCTGGTGATGTTGCTGTGCTCGTCAATGTGTCCCTTATATAAGTATTTCTTGGTTAGACTAAGTGAAGCTGCAGAAATTTGTACCTAAGAAATATAAACATTCTTACATGGATGCTTTGGCTCCAGAGAGTTCATTCTATATGCCTCTTCTTGGCAGGCAACCTATTAACTACGTAGAGTCCTTTTTCAAGGTAAGAAATTATAAAGTGGTTGCATTTATTGATTTTATTTACATTTCCCACTTGCTTACTCTCAAACACGCTTTTGGTTATTCTGTGGGGACTATGTCTACCTCTATATGTGTATGTGCATGTGTTTATGTGTGAGTGCACATGTGTATGCAAGTAAATGGGCATGTGTGTCATGTGCTTGTGGAGGTCCAAGAAAAACACTGGATGTCATTCTTCACTGCTCTGCACCTTGGTTTTGTTTTGGTTTTTGAGACAGGGTGTCTTACTGGTATGGGTTTATATATTAGGTTGGGCTGGCTAGTTAATGAGCCCCAAGGATTTTACCTTCCTCCACCTTCTCAACACTAGGGCTGAGTATACACCATACCAGGCCTTTCCTCACTTAGATATGATATACTAGTTAGTTTTCTGCTGTTCTGATCAAATTCCCTGACAAAGGTAACTTAAGGGAGAAAGGTTTTAGTTTGATTTATAGTTCCCAAGGGATAGCGTCTGTCTTGATGGTGGAAGCACAGCAGCACAAAGCTGCCTGATCACCTCTCACCTGTATGCAGGAAGCAACATGAGCGCTCAGGAAATAGGGCAAGACTATAAAACCTCAAGGCCCACCCCCAGAGAAATACTTCCTCCAGCAAGGCTCAACTTCCTAACCCTTTCAAACAGTGCCAACAACTAGGGACTGAGTGTTCAAATTCCTGAGCCCATGGGGGACATTGTTCATCCAAACTTCCACACATAGTTTCTGAGGGTCAAATTCCAGTGTTCAGACTTATGCAGCGAGCCCTTTACTGACTGTATTCTTGCTCCAAACCCCCTACTTGGATATTTTAATCCAATGACCTGTTTACTGGTCCACCGTAATTCTCTGTATCTAATGTTTAGGAGAAGCAAAGGTTGAGCCTAACTACATCAACGGGTACCCTGGCAGAAGCATATGGTGTGTGCTCTAATGCCATTCACCGTTGTCTGTGATAAAAGTTTTGTCAACAGATGCTTTAAAAATCTGTAGAAATTGGATACAAAACCCCCACTCCAATATAGAAAAGAGCAGTTTCTGCCCGTGCCGATCATCATTTGAGTCGAAGTCTTGTTCTTGACATTAACTGAGCATCAGAAGGCAGAAAGCTGTCAGTCCACATATCCTAGCATATTTAAAAACAAAACAAAACAAACAAAAAACAGGTCAGGAAAGCAACCTGGAGTCCTGCTGAAGCTGTTTTTATTAACAAGGAATTGCAAGAGGTAATTTTTAAGTACATGTATCATTGTTGAGTGTTGTAAGAGAGGACAATAAAGTGGAAAGATTTCTTAAGTATGTCTTTAGGGTGATTTGAATGAAAATGGCTCCCATAGGCTCACAGTGAATAGTTTTATTGGGATGTGTAGTTTTGTTGGAGGAACTATGCCACTCAGGGGAGGCTTTGAGCTCGAAGATGTTCAAGCCAGGCCCACTGTCACTCTCTCTTCCTGCTGCCTGCTGACCCAGAAGAAGAACTCTCAGCTACCTCTCCAGAACCAAGTGTACCTATGCAACTGCCATACTTCCTGCCATGACAATCATGGACTAAACCTCTAACTGTAAGCCAGCCCCAATTAAATGTTTTACTTTGTAAGTGTTGCTGTGGTCATGATGTCTCTTCATGGCAATAGAAACACTAATGAAGACAAGTTTTCAAAACAAAATGTTTAGTGGTTAATACACCATTATTTCAGGGCACATCCCTGGGTCATGAGCCCCTCTGCAGAACTTCCTAGTTATAACACTCCATCCTTGTTCTGTGTTTGGCATATGGCAAGATCGAGTGCAAGGACAGTGCTGTTGGCTGTCTTCATTCTTCTCTACCCAAGTGACACGAGAGAAACTTACTGCTACCAAAAGACACACCAACAACTTCCAACCTTGAGATTCCCCTTTTGATCTCTGAGAAAGCATGGACTCTACAACTTGACAAAAAAAAAAAGAAAGAAAGAAAGAAAGAAAGGAAAAGAAAAAAGAATAAAAGAAAAAAACAAGAAAGAAAGAAACAAAGAAAGAAGGAAGGAAGGAAAGAAAGAAAGAAAGAAAGAAAGAAAGAAAGAAAGAAAGGGAGAAAGGAAGAAAGGAAGAAAGAAAGGAAGAAAGAAAGAAAAAGCATAAAAAGAAAAAAGGAACAAAGAACGAATATTACAAAAATCCAGAAAAAGGAAGGGTTTTTTGTTGTTGTTGTAGGATTATGAGCAAAAGAAAATGAAGAAAACAAAGCAGCCTGCAGCCTGCGACAGTATGATCACTATACAATTTCTTGATCATGAGTATTTCTTGAAAGGTCAATAGAAAGAGAATAGTAAAGGTAACTGATCCGGGACTAGAATGCTGGACAGATGGCTGCCCCTCACCCTACCACGCTCCTCTCTCTCTCTCCTCTCAGAGGACCTAAAAGTAAATGCCTAGTTTTTCTTCCTATATCAAGATGCAGGGGTTGAGCTTAAGAAGTGAAGGGACTGGAAGTCACAGGCTCCTTAGTGAGTCAAGCGATAGAGATCTCGTTTCCCTCTTCTCACGAAGGGTGCCCCGGCCCACGAGGATTCCACGAGACCCTAGGGAAGGGGGCGAAAGAATGAAGGGACAAGAGACACAGGAACGGAGAGCAAGTCTGGGGTTCTGATCAAGCTCTGAAACTTTAATTTCAGGTGCAGGTTATAAAGACACAACAAACCAGGAAGTTTGGGTGAGGATCATTGCTTAGGGCTATCCCACTATTGAATGCTTATTGTCCTAGACCATCCCATTGTCATAACTGGCTCCCAGGAAATACCAGAAGTTCTTTAAGTTCCTGGGGCCTGAGACAGGTGACGTCCTTTCTTAACCTTGCACTGAATAGGTTTTCAAGAACAGCAGGTAACTTCCTGGGTTCTCTTAGAACAGCAGGTAGTTTCCTGGGTTTGGCTCCCTGCAGAAGGGGTTTTGTCCTCTCTTGCACTTCCGTTCCCATGGTCCTCACATAAAGACCGGCCAGTCCTGAATTCTCAGCAGATCCCATCATGGTGTATATCGATGTCAGAAGCTGAGGATGATGCAGACTCTACTGGGTCCCCATGAGCTCCTTTTCCTGCTCTAGCAGGTTTCTGAAGCACACCAGGACCCATCCTCATGTTCAAATAAGAAAAGTAGGCAGCATTCCCAGGACCTTTGTTTTTTATGTTAATTCACATCCAAACTCATTCCAGTTCCTCGGATCGATCTCTTTCTTCGCCAACAATTCTTCCTGCCTCAACCTTTTCCTTCTTGATCTGTTTTTGCATCAAGTGGGCAATGCAAACATTCCTGAAGCCATCCATCAGATCCTGTTACTTTCCTAGGAGAAAAGTCAGTGTCTTCTTCCTACCCCTATCTGACAGAACCTGTTTCCCCCTCTCTAGCTGCCTTTTTTTCCCTCTGTCCCAGCTCTTGTTGCTCCTCTTCCTCACATACACAGCCAAGCTCCCGTGAGCCTTAACTGCATAAGTCATTGCCTCTCCTACCAGAAGTCTTTCCTTGGCTATTGGCAGGGCCGTCACATCAGCAGCCACCCTAAAATCACCCAGATGGTACTCTCCAGCTTATCTCCCAAAGCAAGGAAATATTCAATATTCAGCTACTTTTTAATGATAAAAATGTCAAGGTCTTATGGTTCAACTCATATTCTCGTCAAAGCACTACCCTGCTAGGTTCATACATATTTGGTTATTTGTTGCCTCTTCCTCTCTTATTAGAGTGAGTTTGTGGATTTAATTGATGTGTAGTCAGTGTCTAACATATTCCCTTGCTGGTTTTGAGCAGACAATAAATAACAGAGTAAGGCATGAATGAATGAATAAATGAATGAATGAATGAATTGGTTACTATCTCTATCATCTGACTATAAACTCTATATGGCTAGAAGCTTTGTGTATTATTCATACCATAACTTCCCTGCTTTTCATGGTTGCTTGGTGCTGTCATAGTTAATAAAAACCAAATGAATGAATGAATGAATGAATGAATGATTCCCAATTCCTGTTTGTGTTAGTTCTGTACCAGCCAGCAAAATACTTGATTCTGTCATGGAAATTTTCTGTGATGCTGCCTGAGAACTGAACAGGCCTCTTTATTGTTCAAATGGAATCTGTTCTCTCTAGACAAGCAAATAGAAGTTAGCAAACTTTATAAAAAGCCAGTAGTAAATACTTGAGATTTCCTGGCTGAACAATTACTCCCGAGGCTCAGCCCTGCTATGGTAGCATCATAACAGCTGCTGATGAAACAGTAAACGAGACTGGTTTGCTAAAAGCCAATAAAACTTTATTTACAAAAACAGGAAATCAGTTGGACTGGGCTCATGGCTAACCCTCAACTATTATGGAGACTTAAAGATGTGACCAACAAGAAAACAAGTGGTTTGGACAGATAATTGGACATATGATTTCTACTCTCATTTGGTAGCGTGACTTAATAAACTTGCCTCATTATTAGGGAGAGAATTTAAAAGCCTGGGAGATGGTTCAGACATCGGGGATGTTTGAAGCTATGAGTACTGGATCTCAAAAAGATGGTCATAGTCTGTTTGCTACATCCCTTAAATGTTTGGATGAGTCAGGAAGCACTAACAAAGCAAGCTTTTACCTTGTGAGAAATGTATTCCCTCTAACAAAGTCTTATTAGACTTTATTACACACTGATATACACGGTGATGGGGAATATATATATACATATACATATACATATACATATACATATACATATACATATA
>NW_021604604.1:13567383-13587701 GCF_004785775.1 Grammomys surdaster | reverse complement strand
TACATATACATATACATATACATATACATATACATATACATATACATGCATATACATATACATATACATATACATATACATGCATATACATATACATCAGACCTTGACTCATGTCTTTCCTTTTCATCCATTCCTCGAGCTCAGTACACATTTCCCTTTCACACACCTGATAAACTTTCTGAGATGAATTTGAATTTGTTCAGGAGAGCCTCCTGCATGTGTTTTTAACACATCCATGTGGAGATGCTTTTTGGTTCATATTACAGGCTATCTTGGGAGGGTCTGTAGAAACTGTGAGTATCCAGGGAGAAGAGGCAAGCTGGTCATCTGATAACCAGAAATTCATCTTCTTAGAGGTTAGTACAGTGATTCTCAACCTTCCTAATGTTGTGACCCTTGAATATAGTTCCTCATGTTGTGGTGACTGCCCCCGACCATAAGATTATTTTATTGCTACTACATAACTGTGACTTTGCTCCTGTTTTGATCATATAATAATGTAAATATATGATATATAATATATGCTATTCGACCCAAAGGAGTTTTGACCCAGGCACAGGTAGAGAACCACTGGGAAAACTCCCCTTTTCTTGCTCTGTGCCAGGAATTGCACAAAGCACTCCAGTGTAGTCTCTCACGTCTTTAGAACAAGCCTCTGAAAGTGGGTAGTGCTACTATTGCCTTTGAGGGACATGGTACACAGAACAATTTAGTAACTTACTCCAAACACACAAATATTTTTGTTTCATGAGTCAGTTACAAATGCAACAGTGCAGAACTAAGTTGTTTATGTAAGAGACGCCACTCTTTCCTACGCTGCCTTTTATGTGTATCCAAACTGCTTTTCAGCTGGAGAAGGCGACTTAAAGTCGGCCTGCTCAAGAGCGTGGTAAACATAACATAGGTATCGGCAGAGGAAGCTCTATCCTGATGCTTCAGGTTGGAAATCCTAAGGACGCTGAGCATTAAATATTTGATTTTTAATAATATTAGATTTCTTTTGGGGAATGGCTGTTCTTGGGGATCCTTCAGTGTCTCACTCAAGACCTACAGACTGTTGGAAGTGGGGTGTTAGACAGAAATTGGGGTGTCAGGCAAGACTGAAGCAAGAAAAAGAAGAGGTAGCAGCCTGGAGGAGACATACCAGAGGACCCAGGGAATGTGAAAGAGAGACAACCAGAAGTGAAGGGAAGAGAGAGAAGGTTTGCTACAGAAGCGATCTAGGCTCCAAACGATTCTTGGTACCATCCCATCAGCAAGAGAACAGGGTACAATCCTGATGGTGCACAGCATCAGCAGGAATTCAAGAATGGAGTTTCATAGAGTAGAAAGTGGAAAGTTTCATAGTGGAAAGTTTCTGTGGGACAAGAAGAATCAAATAGAAGGGAGACATCATAATGAACTGGGAAGGGAACACAGTACTAACTCCAGCTCTAGGCTTAGAGAGTGGATCCCTACTGGAAACAAGTATCCAGCAAGAAAGTCCTGCAGCTCAGTCTGTTCCAGCAGGAAACTGCCTGAGATGAACTCAGCTTCAGAGCTTACACTCAGAATCCTTAATAGCATTAAATCTTCACTGTTGCTCTAAGGGACGTTTGAATCTGGAGGACTCATCACTGGAGACCAAGAGAAGCAAGCCCATAGTGATCAGGCAGGGATCTCTAAGCATGCAGAAAGTCCCCTTGTCTCATCCAGGGGTCAAGCATTATCAGATCCAGGTCTGAACCTCTGCCAAATGACTGTCTGTGATAAGTAAAGCCAGACACTAATGTGGTGCTAAGTGCAGTCTTTAGCCAACAGTCTGCTTTTGCAACAGACAAGGGTACCCAGCAATGCAGTACCAACTTTACTTTGATTTCTATAGGGAGACTGAGCATATTGAAGGGGAAATGATGGAATTAAGGGTGGGGCTGGTGCTCTGGGCCTCCGAGACTCAGAAGAGTGGAAAATTACCAAGGGTTTGTCAGTGTGGATGCAGATCTGACCAGCTGTGTCTTAGAGCTGAAAGTTCTGGCTAGTCTCCCTCAGAGGTTGAGAGGCAGGATTGCTAAATTTCCTAATCTCTGCATCTAAAAAAAAAAAAAAGGCTTTTTGGTATTTAAGGAGTAAATAATACAGGAAATACATTCTTGACATCTTTGGATTATAGAAGAAACATACATCTTTCAGGAACAAAGTTATTCATCAAGCAGTAAGCCCTGCTGTGATCAGATACTGGCTGGACCTCACTGTCACTTTTGTGTGCTGCTTAAACTTTCTCAAGCAGAAAGTTTAACAGGAGCTGAGTCACCTCAGAAATGCAGCCTAAACTATTAGAAACTATTACACTTCAACTACTGGAACTCAAGTCGTTTAAAGAGATACAACAAGTAGACAAAATTACATACATCGAGTCTGTCATGTTTGTCAGCCACAGCTGAGGGCTACTTACAAAGAGAGCTCAGCAGAGTCTAGTCAGAGAGAGTATATTTCACCAGGGAACTAGAAAGCACAAGGTGTCCACCCCTCTTCCTAGACCCTGTTTAGGCAGAATGTCCCAGATTCTAACATGTACACCTGTGTGTACATGTTATTCTAACATGTACATGTACATTCTAACATGTACACCTGTGTGTACATGTTCATGCTATAGTGCATGTGTGGAATCAGAGGACAATTTTTCAGAGTCCGTTTTCTTTTTCTACCACCTAGGTTCCAAGGATCAAAAGCAAACCGTTAGACTTGCCCACTGCAAGTGGTTTTACCGGCTAAGCCTGCAGTCTTTGATTCATGGCTGCCATATTTTGCTGAACCAATACATGGATAGACACTCACACATTTCTTATTTCTGAAATGAGAAATTGAACCAGATCCTAGCTAACTATCCCCCATCCATAAAATCATATGATCAATGTAGGATGAAACTGAAGCACCTTCCCCCCTGAATCATGAATCCCACCTCTGAGCGATACCGCAAACCCATTTCATACACGTTCAAGTTATTCTCACACCAAAGCAATTCTCTTCCTATTGATCCTCATTTTCTTCCAAGGCTCTTTTATTCCCAGTCCTTATGTAGAGCTGATGGACTAAACTACAAATCTGTTTTCGGATGTTCCTTCTCTGAACTAGAGCTATAACGTAAATCAGCTGTTGCACAGACGAGTTGTGCTGACACTCGATGACATTAGCAATCATATGACTAGTCCTTCGGGGGACGAATATCGCAATCAATCCAGGTTGCAGGTGTTCTGTTAACCGAGGCTATAGAGCTCCATCCATTTTGTGTTTTCTGTGGTGCTAGTTTTTCATTCTTATAGAGACACAAATGTCTGAGCCAGAAAGAATTGTTAGAGGCCTGTGGAACCAGAGCTTTTACCTCTTTCATCCTGTTTCCTGGTGAGCAAAGTGAAAGATTTTGTGAAGTGGAAAGACGTTGCCTTTATTTGTTATTTGTGAGCGATGCTCGGTGATGCTGAGGAGCCTTCGTGCAAACGTTCCTTCCCACCATTACTGTCATCCTGATTAGATGTAATGTGGATTACTAAGTTCCCTGAACCTGGGTATCGTTTCTTCTCCGTGAGGTCACAGAGATCAAAAGGGTTGATTTTTTTTTTTTTTTTTTTTTGGTTTTTCGAGGCAGGGTTTCTCTGTGTATTTCTGGTTGTCCTGGAACTCATTCTGTAGACCAAAAGGGTTGATCCTAACGTGAGCTCCTGAGTGTGAATTACCTGGAGAATCAAAATCAGATCATTTTCTTGTCTCCAAATTTCAATAGTTGGTTATTACTATATAAGCAATGGTATCTAGATAACCATTGGGGGTCTAAACATGTCTTCCTTTTTCTACAGTACAGATGGATCTCCATGACAGCAAGCACCTTATCCCCCATTTGAAGGCCCACTGTGATGGGAACTTTCTCACATCTAAATTATGTAACAAATGTGGTTCTTTTATGTGCAGATTGTGCTATTGTTTTTCACTGTGAAACGAAATACCCGACAGAAACAACTCAAAAGAGGAATTGTTTAGTTTTGGCTTATAGTTTCACAGATGCCAATCTGCCTTAGTCATGAGGGAGGGTATGAAATGCAGTTTACATCAAGGAGGCCAGGAATCAGATAATGTACTGTATTTCAAGGGATGGCATAAATTCAGTATAGGCCTATGTTTTTCTGACTATTTTCAATGTATTATTGGTTGGACTGACAGATGTGAGACCCTTGGAACTGGACAGTCAACTGTAGTCACCGCTGTCATTGTTGGGCAACATCAGCTTCGTTATGAAAACCGAGAGCCCGTGTAGAGCCTACACCAAGCCGGTGACTCTACAATGCAGAGTCTACACCAATAAAGCTACTTACAAAAGCAGGTGGCAGTCTGGATTTGGCCCCAGGGTCATAGGTTGCCATCACTCTGCGTTAGTTGATGGACACCATGTGTTGTGTTGAGTTTTAGACCTTTCAGTCTTTAGAAAGCGGGAGCCAAGGAAACAGCCAACGACAGTGAGGTTTTCACAGTTAGGATGGCCTGTACCACAGACATGAGGAAGAAGGCAAAGTACACAAAGATTGAGGGATGGGGAGGAAGAAACAGGGCGGGGAGGAAGAGTTTAGGAAAGGGTCTTTTGTAGACTTCAGATTAGCTCTCTTTTTGATTTTAATGACACACAAGCAAAGCACACATCACCTAAGCAAGGCTCAGCATTTGCCTACAACAATAACAATAACAACAACAACAACAACAAAATGTCCTTTGCAATGACCTGGAATCTTATCGTTTCATAGCCAAAGCCCATCTGTTTGCAGAAAATGATCATAATACAGGACCAAGGCGACAGTAAGAAGAAGAGAATTCTTAAAAATCCTTCTTCTCTAGAAGGATTACGGACATCTGTGGAGGAAAGGAATCTGAGGATAGTTAAAGTGCTGACCCCACAAACACGTGACTTCAGAAGAACTGTAAACCTGACTCTTGGTGCCTTGGGTTTGTATCCCGTATCCCTGTCTTCAAATTACTCTCAAATTTACCTCTCCATTTTAATATGGCTACATTTTATCAGGGAACAAAATGTATCACATTCATTAAAATGTTGAATGCTAGACTGGATGTGTACCAGGTCATGGGAAGCAGGGAGCTTTGGCATCTCAGAGAAGCCGACATGTCCTGGTGATGGATGGTCCCTCTTTGCCCCATCCACGATGGGCCAGCCATTCATCACAGGCACTGCAGAAGTAGAACTTGTGGAAAAATTTAGGGTTAAGAACTGGCCCTAGGCCAAATGAGATCACCTGATTTCCCTCCTTTCCTCCTCGAGTATGAGACTCTCAGAGAGCTTGGCCTGTTATAGCTTAACCCAAATCTAAATCAGTGTAATGGTGCATCAGGGAGCTTACATTTTATGACTTTTGTCCAATTATGTAATGAGGAATGGGAGACAAGAACAGAAGAATTCAGGAATTAAACGTTTGCCTCGCGTTTTGTAGCCCCTAAATAAAGTCCTTAAGTTCTGTCTAGAAGACCTGAGTCAGGAAGGCAGCATGTGAGGTGAGCTGCTTCCTGGTTATGACAGTCCTCTGCACTCTTGGATCTTACTTAATAAATTGCCACTTCACAATAAATTGCCCATAAATTACTGGATTGAAAGTGTCAGTCCATCTTGTCAAAGAACCAGAATTATAGCAGAATGGGGCTTCAACAAGATCACTCGAGAAGGAAGGGAAATGAGACACTGTAGCTTCTAGACATTTAATTTTATTGATGACTTTTTCCAGATGAAAAGAGAAGCTATGTAACCGCTGCCCTAGTGTGGACTGGATCAGTTTCTCTCTTCATTTGCCATCTCTGACCTTCTTTTGCGCCTCTCTCCCCTCCTGATGAAAAGGCAAATTTTATATGGCGAGAAGCTATGAACAATGAACAGCACTGTAGTCAGTAAACATGGGTACGTGTGTTCATACATGGTCATGTGTCTACAAGTTAGGTGCATACTGTACATTTGTGTTGGTGTCTTTCTCAGTGGCTTCCCTGCCTTATTTCTGGGGGGACAGAGTTACTCTCTTTTATCAGAAACTAGCCCAATTAAGTTAATGTGAATGACCAGCAAACCCAGAGAGCTCCCTATCTCTCATCCCTATCCCCAACCCCATTCCCAGCACTGATATTAAAAGCATGGGCCACCACACCCAGTTTTTCATGTGGCTCCTGGGGATCAAACTCATGACCTCATGCTTGCATGGCAAGCACATTACCAACCGAACCATCTCTCCAACCACAACAATTTTTTAGGAGAGGAGGAAACAGTCCTTATATTAGAAGGAAACATGAGGGTGAGTGAGGGAAATAGCTTCTGATGCCTAGGCTCTGTTTCGTTCCAACCTAGTAACTGAGTTAGAGAACCAAATCTCTGTGCCTGCTTCCCAGACTGGTGTTCTGCTCTCCTACCATAGTTCGTTACAGCAGACAGCAAGCAAATGAGGTTTTCCATCTATTGAACCTGTCTTAGACAAAGCCCTTAGAACAAGGTTAGTCTGTTGTGCTTTTGAATCTGGCTTTTAAGCTGTCTGCAATCAGGCAGAGCTCTCTAGAGGGTGAAACTATATTAAGCTTTAATTCTTTAGTTAGTTTTCTTGTAGCCATAAAATTTGCTTCCTTGTCTTTCCCTTATTTTCTGCAGCTCTCCACTCAGTAAATCAGCAGACCCAGGGCTTGTTCTCTCTGAGCCTGTTAGATAGGGAACAAAACTAACAGTTACATAGAAACTTCCAACACCACAAAGTCCAAAAAACGAAGGGAAAAGATCCACAGTTCTTCAAGTCAGTGTTGCATAGTTCGGCTCTTTGACTCATAAACTAGCCTCTGTCCCCACCTTTCCTTGTTCTTTCTTAGTGTTCAGCAAACAGTCTCTGTGTCTATAAATAGTAAGTGTTAACTCAGAACACCAGTCTCTCACATAGGTGTTCTACTTTTACAGACCTTGCAAGCATGCATGCACTGAACTGTAGTCTCCAAACCATAAAATAGAAGGTTAAAGCACATTTCCAGGTAATCACGGTGTACAGACTTTACTGTTGGTTCAGACAGAAGCGTTAGTTAATAAGAGTTTATTGTCAGAGGCAAGACTGATCTCGAAGGTCGCAAGGGATGCCCTAATGTTCCATAAACGCGTCCATTTTTCTGTCTATCTGGTATCTAACAAATAACGAGTGGTAAATTTAGTGAGTTTTTTAGTTCTAGGGTGATTCTGAAACCTGTCCCCCTCCTTCTGACTTTAAATAAACCTTATTTTCAAAATAATATTTGCCAAAACCCCAGTCCACCTGATTATAGCAATCAAGATGTTTTGGGTATATTAGTGTATTTTGAAAATGCATGGTTTAATTATGACATTTTCTATGTCCCCTGTCCTATAATTATTTTTCTCTGAATTATGCGCATCCTGAATAGCCAAAGAGCTATCTGCAAGGGGAAAAATGAATACGTGGAAAATTAAATGCCCAGTTAACTAGAGACGTGGGTCTGTGTAGATATGAAAAACAAGCCATATCTTAAAAATACAGCCCACTCTTCTTGAAGGGCCTGGGATAAACAAACTTAGTGTTACTCAAGCTGATCATATGCTACTAATTCACTGCCCAGCTTTTCCATTAAACTCTCTGCAGGTGACTCCATGTAACAATTAACTTTAGCACAGTCCAGATTCAGGTAATGGATTAAAGTTAAGCACATATCCTTTTGAAAAGACAGCATGTAACCATGGACTATGTTAGAGTTTTCAACATGAAAACTTTCATAAATGCAAGATAAAGTAGGCTAATGCACACTGCTCTGAGTATTTTTGTTTTTTATGGAAAAAAAATAGCTTGGGAGATGTAACATGAAATCAAGAGTTGTTGTGTAATGTCAGACAGGTAACTTGGAAACTGGAACTAAAAGTTTCCAGATGATACACAGGGAGTATGCCAGGTGCTGGGGAGCCAAGACTGTATAAAGGAACTGATGCTTCACGTAGAATCAAAGAGAGGCATGTGCACATCTGTCTGTATTAGATGTCCTTTGTCCTCAACTGACACAATTACGTATTAAAATAATAAGATCATGAATTAGCTTTTAGCAAATTCTTGAAGCTATATGTTGTAAGAGGTTTGATAGCAAGATATACCCAACTTCTAATATTTTCTATGATTTAATAGTTGTTTGAGTTTAGACAAGTACTGCCTCCTCTAAGTGGCCCACCTTTCAGCCTTTCAGGGGTACTAGTGCATCATAGATAACTTCTATAAGACCCTAGCATGCATACATACCCTCATTCAACAAACTGATGTGTTGTTTAGAGATTAAAACCCTTTGCGTCTAAGAACAAATATTTCAGGTCATAGTCAGGGTATCTGTAGAGTAAATAAGAGTGTATAGACAGTATCCATTTGGAAACTCCTTGGAGGCAGTAATTTTTGAGAGTAATCATAAGTTATGGGTTAATAAGCATTAGTGAGACTCAGGAAGTACCCTCGTGACCCTCTCATCTGTCCTGCCAGCAGGAGGCAGCCACATGACCAGAAAGGACATATTAATTGCATGGACCATTATCAAACAGCAGAAGACCCAAATAAAATACCAAGAAAAAATTTCCTTTCCCTAAACTTTCTGCGTCTGCTAAAGGCATCCTCAGGTTCAGATTGGAGTTGTGTGACTTCATTGATGGGTATTCTACCCAGACAATCTATTTACAGGCATAGAAATAGGTTCTAGTCCTCCAACAAGCATTGTGGGTTCTCCATATTTTCTATATGGTGCTGTTGATATGCACTTGAAGTGAGTGTGGCAGGGGTGTGACGTTGTCATTGTTACAACATTGAGTGGGCTACCTGGGGGACAGCCAGCACAGACATGAGGTGGAAGCTTGAATTTGGATGAGCACCTATAAGAGATAGATATAGGACATCTATCTAGCAGTTGATCTGGTAAACTTTTGACATCCCTGACCTTCTATATTCTTTCTTTATTATTATTATTTATTTATTATGTATACGGTGTTCTAGCTGCATGTATGCCTACATGACAGAAAAGGGCACTAGATCTCATTACAGACAGTTATGGGCCACCATGTGGTTGCTGGGAATTGAACTCAGAACCTCTGGAAGTGCAGTCAGTGCTCTTAACCTCTGAGCCATCTCTCCAGCCCCCTGTATTCTTACCTATAAAATAAGAGTACCTGTGTTATATATCTCTAAAAGCTATTGGTGATTCAAATTAAGATAACATAAAACAGACTGAAAGTTACCACACTCTTATTTCATTTTAACTATATTTTCTAATTTTTCTTTTGAAGCAATTCAAGAGGAATGTGTGCTGTTCAAAAAGAAATTCGAATTACCTAAGGTCAGAAAAGAAGCTCAAAAAAGCTCAGTAAAATCAGTCTGGTCTAAGAAAGAGCCAGACATCCTGAATCTTCATAGAGGTACACAATGAAGCAAGTTTGGCTAAGCTTACTGATGCCATACCTAATGGCTTGACCTCAATTCCTGCTGGACTTGAACTCTCAGAAGTATTTCCATGCTCTGAGGCCCTCATCTTCCTGGAAGCTGCCTCTCTGGGCCCCCTTCTCTTCCAGGCACTCGCTTGGTTCCATGTCCTTATCCTGTTGTTAGCATGGCCTATGCATAGCTAGCACTGGATCCTGGACCTCCTGCATATCCAGCAGGTCTCCAGGCAGATCAGTGGGACTCACCTTAACCTATCAGTCCTGGTGCTGGGAAGGCAGAGGCAGAGCCCTGGAGTTTACTGTCTAGTTAGCCTAGCCTCTTTTGTGAGTTCTAGGATAGTGGGTGAGCCTGTCTCAAAATAAGATGGGAAGGCATTTGAGAGAGAACCTGAGTCTGTTCTCTGGTGTCTGTGCATGTCTGGGCAAGTGCCCATAACATCTGTGAATTTATCTGAATGTCTAATCCCTGTCTCAACTTGGACCAATAGCTTTCTTTACTTTCTGTTTGTCTACACTGACAGCTAAACATACCTCTTTAGTTTATTTTCCTTCAGATGTTTATTGAGGATCTAGCATACTGGGCTGTGTGCTAGAGGAGGAATATTCAGTAGTGGGACTTAACAGACATGGCCCAACCCTCATAGAGGTATCTATCTAATGCAGCCAAAAGCATTAATGATATAAAGAAAAATCAACACAATCACATCTGTGATTAGAAAAGGATAGAGAAGTGCTATGCATATCATGTCACGTGCAGGTCTCTGATCTGGTTAGCCAAGTCCACAGAGGAGTTCCAGTAGATTTGATAGAGGTTGGAACGTTGTAGAAGTTAACAAGCATAGAACAAAAAGACAAAGGGACACTTTCAAGGCCACCTTAAGGATTTCAGTCTCCGGTTCTCAGAACAATGGAAAGCCAAGGGCTTGTAAACAGAAAGCCACAGAGAAATTTGCATTTCAAGAGTTCTTCTTGACTCTGGGAGGACACATTCAAGGATACAATTGTGACTCTGGGAAAGACTTGGTCTTAAAGACATTCAAACCAAAAATGACATCCTTTGGAATGGGAAGATAGCCCTGGGATTGAAGATAAGTGGACAGATATTCTAAATAATATCTAGAAATCAAATCTAGGATACAGGATAAGGGATATTGAATAGAGAGCTGGGGAAAGGTCAAGGGTCATTCCTAGGTTTCTGACAAAGATGCTATGACATTTGATCATATAGTCTACTTAATTCCTAGAATACAACCTATTTTGTGATTTAATTTAGACATTTCAGGGCTGAGGAACCTGCATTGTCCCTAAAATGACATCCTAAACTGCCTGTTGACTATCTGGCTCCGAGATTGTGAGGAGGTGACTGGAGAAATCTACCCACAATTCGTTTTCGTAGAGGTGATCCTTAAACACACATGTAGTCGTTTGATGGGTGTGTTTGGTTGGGGCAGGAGCTAAACTACTGGTTATTGGCATGAAAGGGAAATAATGTCAGGCAGGCTGGAAAGTTGCCACTTGCCACAGTTCGTCATCTGTGCCTCACCACGCAGGTGTTTAACGGTCATTCTGTTCCTTCGCTTGGAGGCTGGAACCACCAGAGAGTTGGAATCCTTCCGGGCTCTCTCTCCTGTCTTTTAATTGTTCCTTTCCGAAGTTCTGGCACAGTCTACAAAGCACACTTCCACCTTCCTTCTCAACCCTAACACTTCCTGAAGTTGCTGCTGGGTGAACTTCAGAAAAGACAAGTGTGGTCTCCCTCCTCCCCTGCTTCCAAGTGTCTGGGGCTTCCTGTTGCTGACAGAATCGAGTGAAAGTTTTCCGGAGCTGGCTCACAGGACTGTTAACAATGGGATCGCTCCCTCCCACTCTGCTCTTCACAACTCCCTGGTTATGGTGTTCTGGCAGGCATCTCTGTGCTATAGCTGCCTGTCCGGAAGCTTGCTTCCTCCCCAGCTGGAATGCAGTCAGGCCCTGAGCAGGGTACTGGGTCTCACCCTCTTGATGCCTGTCAAGCCTTGCAGGAAAGCTAGCATTTCGGGAGCATGCAGGAATGAGCTTTCTTTCCTTCCCCAGGACAAACGTGAATGCCAAGTCTCTCCTTCTTACCTGTGTCAGAAGCTCGCTTTTACATGCAAAAGGACCCGCCTTGGCAAAGGAAGAGAGTTATAAAATCACAAACAATAAGGAGGCTTTCAGATTAAGCCCATAGCCAAAGCTGTTTTGCCCGTTTCAGGTACTGGTATTATTATTACTCAAAATAAAATGCCCTCAAAACCCCATTGGGTTAAATTTCACAAATTAATTATTTGTGTTTAATGGGGAAGAGTTCAAATTTGTTCTTCAAATGTGAAAAAACTCAGAGGAAAAGATGTCTGTCTAAGCAATTAAGTATTTGTCCTTAAAGACGCTTTTACTGATTTCCCCTTATTTAGATTCTTTGTTTACTTGTTGAAAGGGAGGAGAGAGAGGCAGGGATAGAGGAGCGGTGGGGGACAGACATGAGAACACACAGAAGAACATGAACATATTTTTACATAAATTCAAAAACCTAGTCATTTGGAGTAAAGTAAATTCGATTATTTGCTCGTTACAGATTTTATTTTTCCTTTTCATTACGATTGGAGAGTGGCTGGCTTTCCTAACAGCTTGCCAGTACTGATGCATTCCAAAGAATTTACTTATTTAAAAAAAAATCTGTATTCTTCTGAGATTTGCATGTGTGAAATATGTGTGGTCTTCCCCCTCCCCATTCCCAGCTAAAGACAGATAAATCCAAAATGAAAGTTTTAACTATTTACAGTCGTCCTAGTTTAGGGGTTACATGGAGGGGTTGGGGGTGATTCTGAGGCTCTCTTGCTCATGCCTCAGATACCTGAGTGCCAGGGTTATACACATGAAACGGCCATGTCTTAATTCTGATTTTACTATGTGCCTTATTCTATGTGGATTCTTGAGAACTGGGTAGTGGCTTGTGATGAACATAAAGGTTCATGACATAGCATAGGTGATGTTAACTGTGTACCCAGGGCTGATACACAGGATGCATATGTATACAGAATGCATGGCAAAAGTGTCTACGTATGTGCGTGTGTGGTGTATGCGTGTGTGTGTGGGTGTCTGTGTGTGTGTCTCTGTGTGTACTATGTCTGTGCGTGTGTCTGTGTGTGTGTATGGTGTATCCTGCACCTCTAGTAATCATAGTGAATCTGTAATTAAATGTTATATCCTGTTGAGGAAATACACACTGTCTAAACAGTGTCTCAAAGTATTTTAATTGTTTTTTTATCTCAAGTTACAGTCGTTTCCCAACATAGTGCGAAGCCTTGAGTAAGAAGAGACAGAAGCTGAGCTGAGGGATGGAAACGAAGGTCTGGGGTTCGAATATGGGAATCCTGAGTCAGAATGGGACCCAGGCTGGGACCTTGCAGATTACCTCATATAGGCACATAATGCTTTTTAAGTGGAGGCCAGAGAAACAAGCCTTTGTTTGCTATGAGGGCTGTGTGTGTGTGTGTGTGTGTGTGTGTAAAACGTTTTTTCTTATAAGCAAGAAAATGAAGTGGATGAGTTATACTAAATGCAGTTAAAATTAATATCAAAATTACTTAATTCATTAAAACTTATGAAACTAGATATGAAGGAGATGGGAGGATTGAGAATGTATCCTTAAAATTCTCAATAAATGATTCACCTTCCACTTGAATAACCCTTGGTACACCAAGACCAGTCCTAAAATCTGCTACAGCCGGTCTTTCATGTCATCCCCATGATATCCCTCTAACCAACACCATAATCGCCCCCATTTCACAGTCAAGACAAACAAAGCACACAAAGAGTTCACACAAATGTGCACTGTTCAGATGCATGCCTGCTGCAGACCTTTCACAAATAAATAATAATTATACTAAGCTGGAAAAAGCATATCTAACCATCTGTGTGACCAATAGAACTGAAGCAAACCCAAGGAAGAAAAGCAGATTTCCCCATCAAATTTCACTTGGAATCTGGTCCTACTATACAGATAATTCCAGTTATTAAAGATTAAAAGTAAGAGCTCTGATATATTAACATATATAGAGCCAATGAAAGAATGTTGCTTTCTCTTCTGCTGTAATGCACTATGAATGAACCACACTTTGAAGTGCTATCAATGGTCTGTAATATTTATCTGTTTGCTTCTTTATTCCTTTTCATCCCCATCAAACAGCCTTCTAAAGTTCTGTTTGCCTCATAATCTTTATTGCATCTTAATTTTATTCCACAAAGATCCCCAAATTAAAGTACATATCTAGACCCTAATATCTTAAACCAAAACTCATGGGCAAAAAAACTAAAATCAAACTCTAGTACATTTGAAATCCCCCATTGCACTAAACATCAGTACACATCTCCGAACGTCACATGTCCAGAATCTCACATGTCACTCAGATCATAATTATGCAGTCTCCAACTGGGGTGTTAACATCAGTAATGTTGAATCCCGACTTTAATAAGAGAGCAAATTGTAAACCCATTTAAAGCAACTGCCTCCTTAAGCAATGTCAGAACTATTTAGTCTCCAATGCTGAACAGACTGTGAGCAAACTGTAGCCAAAGGAGGTCAGCTCCGAGATGTGCCAGGACGTCCAAGCTGCCAAAATACATGAGAACATGTGTAGGACAATGAGTTGTAAGTTGAAGGTTTTAACTCTCATAAAAAGTTAACTCCCCTACATCCACTTACACCTCTTTTGGTTCAAGAAGGAAAACAGGGAATGGGCATTGACTGGGGCCACCTAATGGAAATATTTACTCAAGCAGTGACCTTTTTGTTTGTCTCTGTTTCCTTGGACATTCTGTTTTAATAAGCGTTTGTGATTTTAATCCACACTGCATCTTACTATTTTCCAAAGATTCTTGGATACTCCTTGAGCTATTTCACAACTAAGAATGGGCGTTCACTTGGAGCTCGCTCTAGAAACATCCCCCGGGATTCCTCTGTTGAGCAGCATTTGTTGGAAGAAATTACTGTTGCTGTTGTTGTTGTTGTTGTTTTATACATTCTATACTAACAGTAAAATGTCTGTGTTCCCAACATTTTTAATAATCATAACCTAACACTTGCGTGTGTACTTAAGTTACCCGGTACTCTTTTGCATTTCAGGGTATGGAGATCACATCGAGGGTCTTGCACGTGCTAGGCCAGTGTTCTGCCACTGCATTTACACCCCTAGCACTTGCCTGGAGCCTTTCTATGCATACTCTCCATTCCCTGGCACTCTAGAGTGTGATGTCATTTTCTCTCAGACAGCATCAGAGCAGTAAGGACTCCAGGCTGCGAAACCATTTGGTAAGAAGACTTGAGTAAGCCATTAATCTCCTTGGTCAGTTTTCTTACTTGCAAAATTATAAAATTAGACAAGGGAATCTCTCAGATCCTCAGTTCTGATTACCTGATGTTTATAAAAACTCTCCAAAGAATCCCTTGGAAGGCTCTTCTTTCATACATAAATATTTTAAGTATAACAGCAAAGTGCCTACTGTGTGCCAGGACCCATACTATGACCTCTCTTCTTCAATAGCACCCATTGTTAAAGAAGTTGCAGTGCCAAGCAGATGCCGGGTAATCTAACTAAATCGAGTTAGCTTCTAATGTGTTAAGATGAGCCTTAATTTTGTATTAAAATGAAAGAGCTTCTACTTTCACTAAATAAATTACATATGATTAAGGACTAGATGGTTCAAAAGAAAAAAATTATTACCATTCCTAGGTATCTGTTCATCTAGCGCTGGCTGTACTTGGGGGAAGATGATGATTATTCATATTCAATCAGTAGATGTTCTATATCAAAGAACATGGAGGGGGTATACAGCTCTCAGTGGTTCATCCATTGTGACCACCATAGACACCAAACCAACTTATGCTCATTTCCAGGGCTCATCTTCTCAAATATGACCTTCTATGGCTACCCTGTAGCGTTGGTCAAATAAAAATACAGGCTATCTAGAAAATTATAATTCTTTAGTGGGATTCTGCATCAAACATTTCCCAAACCATACCTGAATTTAAAGCATTGTTGTTTACCTGAAATTCTAATTTAAGCAGACATCGTGTGTTCTTACCCAGCATATCTGAGATTCTAAAACTTAATGATAGAATCTCATTCTCTGTACCACCAGTCGGGGACACCTCCTAATAGCCCATTTAGTATAAATTCAACAATGGATTAACCCACTGATAAAGTTTGAGTCCTTGTGGTTCAGTCACCTTTCAATAGCTCCATCCTCTGGATTCTACACTTCTAATCACATGAACCCTTCAGGCTCAAACAATAAGACACAGTATGATCTCAGTAACTCGCATCCTCCATATACCTTTGTATTCTAGCTTCTAAAAATGATCTAGAAGAGATTATTTATGCGATTTCCTCTTTGACGTAAAAAAAAAAAATGTTCTTGTTCTTAACAAGTCACCATGAAGCTAGGTTTTTCTTGGAATTTATAGTCACTCCTTAAAGCACTTCTAGAAACTACTGATCTGTCAGATCTGCCATTGGTTTCATTTTCCTATGCATAGAGAATGTATGCTTTGTGCACATCTCAGCTTCATAACAAAGATACTACAATGACAGTGCAGCTGCCAATCATAAGTGGTTGTGCACAAGTCATGAGTCTCACTTTCACTGACATAGATGTCTCTCCGCAATAGGATAAAGCACATTGTTTTGAGGAATAAATTACTTTGGGCTAGAAAAATACAGATTAAAACCACAGTTAATGTCCTTTCTCACTCATCAGGATGGCTACTGTCAAAAAAAAAAAAAAACAAATGCAGAAGCATATTAAGTGTTGATTTAGACAGGGCAACATTGGGATCCTTTGTGCTGTTGACAAGAGTATAAAGCAATGTAGTCTGTATGTGTGTGTGTGTGTGTGTCTGTGCCATAGTTTTCACCTACAGCTTACATGTCATCTTACCATAAGTTACTTACATAAACAGTTGGTATGGTGTTTTGTTTAGAAAATAGTTATAGGAAAGACTATGTTCTCAGCAAGATGCAATTTTTAAAATAATTTTGATCTCTATGTGGTTTGAATAAAAATGGCTCAGAGGCTTAAATATTTGAATGCTTAGTCACCAGGGAGTAGAACTCTTTGAAAGGATTAGAAGGCTTAAGAGATGCGGTCTTGTTGGAGGAAGTGTGTCACTGTGGTTGTGCTTGAGATTTCCAAAGTCCATGATGCTAAGTCCAGACTCTCACTCCCTCTGTCTCTCTGTCTCTCTGTTTCTCTGTTTCTGTCTCTATCTTTCTTTCTCCCTTCCTCCATCTCTACTCTTTCTCCCTCCCTCTCTCTATATATTCTCTTTTTCTCCCTCCCTTCTTCCTCCCTTTCTCTCTCTGCCCGTGGATCACAACTCTTAGCTCTCTCTCCAGTGCCATATCTGCCTGTGTGACATCATCCTCCCAGCCATGATGATAATGGACTAAACCTCTGAAGCTGTAAGCAAGCCCACAATTAAATGCTTTCTTTTTCAAGAGCTGTCTTGATCATAGTGTCTTTTCATAGCATTAAAAAAGAGATAAGGCATGTTTGATTCATTTGATACATACATATTGTATAGATATACATGTTTTTTTTAAAACTCCACAATCATGTTATAATGTTTTAACTTAAATGTCTACATTTCTTGCCAGAAATTTCTTATAAAACAAAAATTAAACAAGACCTACTATATCAGATTTACAGCTAAAATAAGCTTTGGGATAAAATGTGAAAGAGTGAAAGGAATTCTTCTGGGTAAAAACTTTAAGAAAATTCTTGGGCTGCCAGGCATTAGAGCAACCAGCATCTCAAGAACTAAAAAGCAACATGGGCAAGCTTGGGTGATCGGGGTACTGTAACCCTGGCACAGATAAAATTATGACTCTCAGCCTCTGCAGAAATTTGCCCCTATACTGTGTGATGCCTATGTTCTAACAAGGTCCCTCAGTGTTTCAAGCAGTTGAGTCATCTTGGGGATCTTTCAGAGAGCAATCACGCCGTCCCTTTTTCCAATACTGTGTTTTCTGGAACCCAAACAGAAGGAATGGGTAGCCTGTTGGCCCTGATCTTTCTGTTTTTCTCACCACCACTACCATTTCTTCAGTTCCACCTTTTGTTTCCTCCTTTGTCTGTCTTGACATCAGCGTGGAAATATTCTTTAACTATCTGAACACCAAGATACAGCCATTGTATCTCAGTGTTGAGAAGTTTTATAAGATTCCTTTCATTAAAATGCCTGAGTGGTGTTCAGCAATGGGCGTCTCTCCACTCAGACTCATAAAGGCAATTGAAAAGGTTTCCAAAGGGCAATATAAATCATGGGCTATTAAATGCTATGGTTTTTAAAAAATCAGGAAGATATTGTGGGATTATAGTAATAATACAAACAGTATTTATTATGGATCATTGGATTTGAGTTACAATATAATCATAGCTATTTTTATTGAAATAGTTTTCTTCAATGCTGGTCTATTTACTGAATCTTTAAAAAAAAATGAAACAGTTCATATAGTCACCTGGCAATGAAGTAAAGATTGACTCCTCATTTCCTGTTATTCTTCTTTACTCACTTAAAGTATATATATTTTTAAAAAAACATTTTAATAGCTTAAATTCACTGCTTTCTTTTCTTTTTTTAGGTCCTTCCCACTCCTTATGCCCTGTGGGAAAGACTGAGGAAATAAAATAAAAGGCCTGTAGAGGAGAAGTCAGTCAAAAGTGAGCCCTCTCTGCTCCAACGGCCTCGGTGCTTTTATGTATTATTCTTTGACATAGAGGGAATTCACATAAAGAAAATAAGAGATTTATAATTCCCGTAATTTGGCTGGAAGCACACAGCTACATACTTGCTGTGTGTTACTGCTTTCTGGTTGCCTAGCTGCGCAACACAAATATATTGCAAAACTATTTTTTTTTCAGCACAATTACACACATGTGTCAATGAATCTACTTCCCTAACTTCTTACAGAATGTGTTAAGAACAATAGATATCAGCATGTCAGATTCCAAATTCCTGATCAAATCCTCCTTGGTTAACACAACATTTTGCTCAATACTAGGCACTCTTGAAACTGGATGAAAGAAAGATATGTAAAACATTCAAAAACTAGTAGGAATGAACAGTTATAGTATACTAGGGTTTTTTTCTCTCATTATTTTTTTTTTTCTGAAAGCTTCAGAACAAAGAAAGGAATGTTCTTACATTCTGAAATGAGTTAAATTCTCAATTGTAAATTTCAAGTATGTTAGCATTGGTCCATAACAAATGGCCTAGTGTTGACTTCGGATGACATAATGCGCACCCTGAGAAACTTGAGTGTGATCCCAGATTCCCCATGTTTACCTCTTTGGGGTTATAAAGAGTAGCAATGGTATTTCTGTACCAGAGATTGGGGGAAATTTCTGTCTCTCTACATGAAACAGACTGATGCTGTCAGCTGTTATGTGCCAGCTCCTTACAAAGGCTGTTGGCTTAAAGAGCTGATTCAATAAATTCTAAAGGAAGGTGTTGAAACGAAGGCTGAGAATACAGGCTGTGGGGGAGAGCTTGTGTGTGTGTGTGTGTGTGTGTAGTACTTGCCACACAAGCTTGAGCTTGCGGATCTGGGAATCTTTAGATTCCCAGAACCAATGTAAAGTTGTTGTTGGTGTTACACATCAGTAATCCCAGCCCTCCTAGAAGGAGATGAACAGAATTCCCAGAAGGTCATGAGTCAGTTAGCCTGGTGATGCAGGAATCAATCAAGATAGAAAGCAAACATTGAGAACTGGGGTTGACTTCTAACCTCCATTACAGTCTGTGACAAGTGGGCACTGGCATGCAACACATGAATCGTCACGCATGTGAACATACATTACACACACATACATATATGCCTATACAGAGGACAGAGGGAGATACAGAGACAGACAGACAGACACACACACACACAGAGAGAGAGAGAAAGAGAGAGAGAGAGAGAGAGAGAGAGAGAGAGAGAGAGAGAGAATATAAAATAAAGAAGTCTGAAGCTGTGCTCGTATCTCAGTGTCCACTGGACTTGCTGTGCTCACATCATACAAAACAATTCTTCAACCCACCATGCATGGGAAGAGCCCATGGACTCATGAGGTACATTGGGAAACCCCGGCACAGCATAGAAAGCTTGACCTCTACCTGAATCATCTGCCTCATGCTATTGGTCTCTGAAGGGATGCATAATGCTTAGCACATACTAGGTTGTAATAAATATTCATTGAATGAGCAAAGACATAAAGAGCTTGCACAAATAGGTTCAGCACAGAAATTCTAGAGCTACTCACAGATCTGAGTTTCCCTAGAGCCTTTTGTGATATCCCATTGATAACAGCAATAGCACAGGAATCATTTTCAAAAGCCAGAAAATAGCCCAGCTCTGCGTTTTACACAAGGCCACAATAATCACAACCACCACCACATCCTCTCCCTCCTCCTCCCTATCTTCATCTTCCCCCTCCTCCTTCCCCTCTTTTTCCTCCCCTTCCTCCCCTTCCTCCCCTTCCTCCTCCTCCTCTTCTCTTTCTCCTCCGTCTTTTTTTTCCCACCTTCTCCATTTTTGGTGAATATGTGTTAATATATGTGCATGTGGAAGAAAGAGGCAAATGTCAGGTGTTTTTTTCAATCACTCTCCACTTTTCTTCTTCTCCTTCTTCTTCTTCTTCTCCTTCTTCTTCTTCCTCTTCTTCTTCTCCTCCTTCTCCTCTTCTTCTTCTTCTTCTTCTTCTTCTTCTTCTGCTGCTGCTGCTGCTGCTGCTGCTTCATCTTCTGCTGCTTCTTCTTCCTCTTCTTCTTTTCTTCTTCTTCTTTTTTTCTTCT